>NC_044503.1:30439483-30449483 GCF_902362185.1 Chanos chanos | reverse complement strand
CGCAGGTCATTTTTGTGACGGTGCAACGGGAGCACTATGACTTCTTGACCTCTCTGACCCCCATTCTTCAAGGGAAGGTGCTGGTGGACGTCAGTAACAACCTGAAGAAAGGTCTTTACCCACAATCCAATGCTGAATACCTGAGTAGTCTGGTACCCGGAGCAGCTGTGGTCAAAGCATTCAACACCATTTCAGCCTGGGCACTGCAGTCAGGGGGACTGGATGCCAACAGACAGGTGAGGTTAAACACACACACAAACACACACACACACACACACACACACACACACACACATTCACATGGTGCATACTGAATGGTATTAAAATCAAGAGCATTACTGGAAGACTATTACCCTATTAAAGTTTGTTTTCTATAGTATGACTGAGTTAATGAGCTGTTTATAAACAGTATGTTCTGCACACAGCATGTGAATTCTGTATAGTTATGAAATCTTTGCATAGTCACTACCAAATTTATTATTCTAATTATGGCTAGCTAAATAATCCACTATACCCGTAGCTAAATTAAACTTAATCCAAAGTCAGCAGTCAGCTTGTTTGACATGAGTTGCACAAGAACATGAGTGAGAATTGAAGTCAGCTAAACTTTCTACATCTAAAAATGTGGAAATCTAGAAGTATTTTAATAATGATGAAGGTATATCGTATTGCGAAGAAAATATATAAAGTAAGTAAGAGAATCACATTTACATGCCTTGGTATGGCCTTACTCACAGTTGGACACCAGATTAGTTGTAAAATTTCAGGTCTTATGTAATTGTGTGCTTGAATGCCATCCAAATTTAAAAAAGATTGTCTTGCACATAATATGTAATCTTGCATATTGTGTGTAATGTAGTTACAGAGTATAGAGAGGATAGTTTGGAGATAATACGATGTAACTTTTTTTTCTTTTTGGTAATGCCAAAAAATTCTAAGAATTTGATGACACAGCATTCTGAGAATTGTGTATATACTGTATGTATATCTATATACATTGTTGATGGAACCAAAAGCACAACATGACCTATGACATCACCATGTATAAAACAATAACGTTTATGACACTAAAACACTGATAAGATAAAACAAAAGTGTTTTAAAAAGGTTTAATGCTTACTCTGAGCTCTGATAATAATTATTATCTCACTGCATATTGCTACTATGCACTTTGCCCATTTCTTCATACCTAACATCACTAATAACAGTTGCAACACAATACCACAAACACTTTATATCTCCTTCAGAATGAAAGCCTTTTTACTGTATGTGTGAATCAGCAGTACATTCTGTAACTTTGACCTCATTATGCCAGCGTTTGCAATGGGTCATAACATTTGGTGACAAAATATGCTTTTATTTCACCACGCGCTACAGATCAATTGAAAAAAGATATTCAATTTCAGAATGTGAACAAGGTGAGAGACCAATTAGTGGTCAAGGGCAAACAAGTTTAATGCATTTTTTTTTAAAAAAGAGCATCTTTTCAAGTTCAGTACAGTTAAAAAGTACCTTGTCATAATTTTACCTGAAAGAGAGTTGCTTTAGGGCATTTTTTTTATCTCAGGTTTTTGTAACCTTGCAAAAACTTTTGAAGGACTACAAAGCTGTCAGAAGAGAGGGTGTGTTTGAAAGAATTTTCACACAATGAGAGGCAAAAGAACAACGATGAAAGTTTATCAAAAGTAAAGGGATTTTTCCATTGTGCAAGGAATGTGTGTGTGTGTGTGTGTGTGTGTGTGTGTGTGTGTGTGTGTGTGTGTGTGTTGATGCTTCATGTGTCTCTCTGCCAGTGCTGAATCAGACATGTGAAAAATTCTTTTACAATTAGACAACAAAAGAATGTATCAAATTTGACAAAGCTTGCCTAGAGGACTCTAACATACTCAGCCTGTCGTTTTTTCCCTCAGGTCTATGTGTGTGGAGATCAGCCTGAGGCGAAACAGGCAGTGGTGGACGTCGCCCACAGTCTGGGTTTGACTGCCCTGGACAGGGGCTCCCTACGAGCGGCCGGAGAAGTGGAGGATATTCCCCTGGAGCTCTTCCCACTCTGGAGACTTCCTCTAGGCATCGCCACAGGCCTGACTGCCTTCTTCTTCTTCTACCTTCTCATACGCGACGTCATCTACGCACGAGTCGAAAAAGGAACAGACATCTCCTACCGTATCATCATCTCCCTGGCCAATAAAGTCTTCCCCATCGTCTCCTTGGTGATGCTGTCGCTATGCTACCTGCCGGGTGTCATCGCGGCGTTCGTGCAGCTTTACAACGGCACCAAATACCGCCGCTTCCCTGATTGGTTGGATCGCTGGATGCGGTGCAGGAAGCAGTTGGGTCTGTTGGCGTTGGGTTTCGCTGTTCTTCACGTTCTCTACACTTGTGTCATCTCGATCAGATACAACGTTAAACATCAGAACAACGCAGACCTTATAGCACAAGTAAGATCTCACCATTCTATTCCCTTAAGGCCCAAACAAGTCACTATACAGTTTAAATGATATTTCTAAGACATACATTTTCAACACTATATATACACCTCATATTCCAGATCAAAAACAATGAAACATCTGAACTGGACCTTACTGAGGCGTGGGGGACTGATTCCTTCCTCACGCTCGGGATTCTGGGATTTGCCCTCTACCTTTTGTTGGGAATAACATCCATCCCGTCTGTTGGCAGTAGCCTGAACTGGAGGGAATTCCGCTTTGTCCAGGTACACCGGGATCAGCTTTAACATGAATGCATATTTGATCCGAAGATGGAAAAACATTAGAAATAGTATAGGAAATTTGCTAGTTTTTGCCAGCAATTTCACTTCTAATTCACTAGTAAATTGTTTAATTTATGTGGTCAGGTCAAGGAACTGTCTGCATGTGATGAGGGACAGATCAAAGTTACATATTATCTGAGAACAGGCCAAGGTTAGGGTGTGTACAGGGCAGAGATAATTTTAGGGCTAGGTTTATGCTCACATTTTGATAGCACATATCATATCACGAGACAAAAAAAGTTTAGGTGGTGTAGTATATGTTTACACACAATGACTTAACGCTTCTCTGTCATAAAACTTTGACCAAGACACAGTGGTTGAAGAACAAGACTATTCCAGAGATGTGTAACCAATACCAGTGTGAGCCAAAAGTTCATGACTTTTACAAAGTTTATTCAGTTTTACCAATGTTCTAAAGCATGTTGAGCTTTCCCTCCGTTTTTGTCCTATGTCTTTTTACTCAAACTGGGTCATTTTTCCTGTTTCTCTGACTATTTGACAGAGAGAGAGAGAGAGAGAGAGAGAGATCGAGTGCATGTGTGTGTGTGTGTGTGTGTGTGTGTGTGTGTGTGTTGGACCACTCTTAACCCTTTTCCCCATTTCATTTCTGTCCAGTCCAAATTGGGCCATTTGACATTGCTGGTTTGCACAGCGCATGGTCTGCTATATGGATGGAATAAGTTCCTGAAAGTTTCCACGTACAAGTGGTACACCCCTCCCGGCTTCATGCTGTGTCTGGTGATACCATGTTCTGTTCTGGTTCTGAAGATGATCGTTATCTTGCCATGCGTGGACAGACCCCTCACCCGTATACGGCAAGGCTGGGAGAGGAAGAGGAGGGTGGTCTCTCACGAAAAAGACATTTTGGACTCTCAGTTTTGACTTTATGGTGTTATTACCCAATTCTGCACTTATCACTTTATTGCTCTCAGGGTGAAATTTCAGTATATAAATACCATTATAGATAATTAAGTTTAATAATTTATTCTGGGATGTGTGTGTGTGTGTGTGTGTGTGTGTACGTGTGCGCGGGCACGTGTGTGTGTGTGCATGTGTGTGTGAGGGAGTTAGAAAGAAGGGAAGAGATAGAGATACATAGGGAGAGAGAAAGAGAGAGGAAGGGAGAGAGAGAGAGAAAAAGAGAAGACAAGAGGAAGGAAAGGGAGGGAAACAATATCATTCTGAAAAATCAGTCAGGAATGCGTAAAAACATTTCAGTAACAATATTTGCATTTGAAATGCGTTGTGAACTATGAATAAGCTTGTTTATGATGCATAATCCTAAAAGTCTCAAATTTCAAGCTGTCTGATTAATCAGTTCATATTTTAACAGAGCAATTCTACTGCACTCGAACACAAACAATCATGCTATCAACAGCCTACACTTGGTATGCCTTGCACTTGCTTTACAACACAGACAAAACGGCATCAAAATTAAATGACAAACACAACAAATGAGAATATATTTGTCCAGCATTTATTCATTCTAAACATTCAGAAAGCACATGTATTACAGATATATATATATATATATATATATATATATATATATATATATATATATATATATATTGTGTGAGGTAACAGGACTGTATATTAAATATGTATACAGACTTGGAAAAATGCTCCTTGTGTTTCTACGTGGGCTCTCCCTGCCCGACTGAACGATCTGTACATTAGCTGCTGAGAAAGTTCCGGAAAGATCGGCCGACACAAATCTCCTCAGAGGTTCACAGATGCACCTTTGAACGGCGTAGAGACCACATCGGATTCTTTTCAGAGCTTTTTCGGATGCGGTGCCTCTGGAGACCGGCCCGTTAGATTCTGTCAGATAAAGAAGGCACGTTTTTCTCCTGAGAGGACAGACCGCGTCATAAAATGGAGGGAAAAGGAAGTTTCCGACCCAATGTTGGAATGAAAAGAAAAGTCGATAATATCTGAGGGGGTCGGGAGGTGTGGGGTAAGTGTGTAGGCGGGGGGGGGGGGGTATCCTCAGGAAAGCATTTGAAGAGATGTAAGTCAAAAACAAAAGGAAGCAGAAAGACATGCAAAACTTTTTACACGACAGCACCTGAAACAAGTCCGAAGAGACAAAAAATGCTGCATGAAAAAGAAAGAAGGAAAGAAAGACAAAAACATTTCACAAAAAAGCTATACATTTATAAGTAAAAAAAGAAAAAGAAAGGAGATTTTGAAATGATTTCTCGGAATGGTTAACGGAGCCTCTGATGAAGAAACTTGACAACACACTCTGATGGAGGTCGATTTTGATTGACTTTGCATGAGCCACCAGATCGATGATTTGAGATCAGTGACTCTATATAGACTTCACACTGCTAATACCAATTTCTTGTGTAAAACTGTCCAGAGTTCATTTCAAGAGTAAGTTTATTTCAGAGGTGAGTTCATTTCAGGGTTTTCGGCGATACTTTTGTGACGATACTGTTTTGATGTGGTCTAAAAATGAACCTACTTACTTATAGTGAGTGCTGATTTGTGTTAACATTACAAAAGTGCTTACATACTCCACACTCAGCAGTGTAAATGATATAAACCCCATGTGAGTATATTCAACGCTGACAAATTTGCTGTGTAGACTTGAAAGCTGATAATATGTGATATAGTAACTCCATTAGTTTTGTGTTACACCACAATATGAGAATGTAGAAAAATATATGCGTTTCTGATGAACTGGAACAGGGATTTTGTGGTGTCAGTTTGAT
The DNA here is from genome assembly GCF_902362185.1 of Chanos chanos. Taxonomy (NCBI): domain Eukaryota; kingdom Metazoa; phylum Chordata; class Actinopteri; order Gonorynchiformes; family Chanidae; genus Chanos; species Chanos chanos. The sequence continues at coordinate 30,443,990 of NC_044503.1, read as the reverse complement.
TTCTAAACTTATTTAACCAAGAGATGCCACAGAGGATGTGGATTTTGTGAATCATTTCTCAAAGTGAATGTTACTCAAGTATTGAGGAAATCACCTGTCATCTGCTCTCAGGGCGATTCTGACGATCTTCTGTACTGCTTGTCACATCTCTTGTGTAAGATTTAACGTGTTGTGATTAAAAAAAGAAAAAGAAAAACGTCACAAAAAAACGTCACTGTACTCATGAGGAAATTCTGTCAGTCCGTGTCTATGTCTTTGTGAAATTTTATGTTTTTGGGAAATTTTGAGATTAATCACCATCTCCAAATTTTTTTTTTTTTGGAGAATGGAAACTCCGTTTGAGGTTTTCTTTTTTTGAGAACACTGTCTTTGGAATTGCTTCACAGAATGAGCGGCTGACTGCTTTTGGCGCCATTCGCATGGGCTCCGATTTTCTGCTTTCTCTCCCAGCCCTGTCGGATGCGGGTGACGGTCCGGTCCACGCACGGAGTGATAAGGATCAGCTTTAGAACCAGAACCACACAAGGGATCACCAGAGACAGCATGTATCCAGGGAGAGTCCACCATTTATAGGTAGTAGGATATAGAAATCTGTCCCAACCATAGAGGAAGGTGTGAGCTGTACACAAGAGTAGTGTCAGATGGCCCAGATAAGACTGCAGAGAGGAGAGAGAACAAGATTAGGAATATTTGAACACACACACACACACACACACACACAAATAAACACAGAGTCTTCAAGTCAAATAACTTTTCTGACTACACTCTTGATACTGAAAAATATATATGCAAGAGAAAAAAAAACCCAAAAAAACCTTTTGAACAGTTTAACTCAAGCTGCGTCTCAGGAACATCACGTCGGTGATGTATTCATAGATTTATTTGACTAATATTTCGGTTAACATTTAAACCTGAGCTGAAGTTAAACTGACATTTTCTCTCTCAGTGATATTTATTGGTATTCCTATCACTTGTTTTAAGATGCATAGAAATCACATCAGATCATTACTTGCACAATATGACAGAAAGCGCATCTCTATCTGAAGACCGTCTGCGAGCCTCAGAGGAAATGCCATTGTTTCCAGAACTTTTCGCATATAACAGCATCGTGAAAAGTGCATCTGATCTCAGTGGTTTTAGTCAAGGGGGCTTATAGGATCTATGTTTTGTGTGATACCTGTACAAAACGGAATTCTCTCCAGTTCAAAGCATTGCTGACAGAAGGGAGGGATGTTATCCCCAGTAACACGAACAAACCAAATCCCAAAATTCCCAGTGAGTAGTAGGAATCCGTACGCCAGGCCATGGTTCTGTCAAACTCATAGCTTTTATTTTCCTTTACCTGAAAGGTAAGTAAAAAAAAAAACAAAAAATACCACAAAAAACAATTGCAAGATTAATAGAGATGGTTGTATAAACCAGAAATTACCATAGAATCATTTCACCTTGTTGGAGATTGTAACAGTGTAACAGTGTGTGTTTGTCTGTGTGTGTGTGTGTCTTACCAGTGAAATGGTGAAGGTGGCGATTCGGTGACGGACGTAGTATCTGATGGGGATGACTAGCGTGTAGAGAACGTGCAGAAAGGCAAAACCCAACGCCAACAGACCCAACTGCTTCCTGCACAGCATCCAGCGATCCAGCCAATCGGGGAAGCGACGGTATTTGGTGCCGTTGTAAAGCTGCAGGAACGCCGCGATGACACCCGGCAGGTAGCATAGCGCCAGCATAATCAGGGAGACGATGGGGAAGACTTTATTGGCCAGGGAGATCATGATACGGAAGGAGATGTCTTTGTTGTTAGTGACTCGTGCGTAGATGACGTCGCGTATGAGAAGGTAGAAGAAGAAGAAGGCAGTCAGGCCTGTGGCAATGCGGAGAGGAAGTCTCCAGAGTGGGAAGAGCTCCAGGGGAATATTCTCCACTTCTCCGGCTGCTCGTAGGGAGCCCCTGTCCAGGGCAGTCAAACCCAGACTGTGGGCAATGTCAACAACCGCCTGTTTTGCCTCAGGCTGATCTCCACACACATAGACCTATAACAGAAATTAGACGTGTTTACAGCCATGGCTGTAAATGTTAGAAGATAAGATGTACCAGAGGTCTGTTAACATGCTGATCAGTGTTAATATGTTACAGAGTACAATAATTATGAAGAAGAAGAAGAAGAAGAAGAAGAACTATTATTAGAACACAAACACACGCTCACTAAGTTCCACGAGAATGATTTTGATTCAAAAATCAAAAAGCTGTAAGGAGTATTGCATTATGGCCCCCTCCCCACCCCCTCTCTTCCAGAGCATGTTTTAAACATTTAACAAAATCATTAAAGCCCCGTTTACAGAAGACTTGAAAAAAAAAAACAGAAATGGATAAAGTTTTACTGAACTCTATAATAAGGACAAAAAAAACGATTGTCCAGTGTGTTTATCTGACTCCATGAACCAGTTCTTACTTTACGGAACAGTATTTAACTGGAGGGTAGACCTGCATACAGCTATTTTTGGGGGAGTATGTAGGTTTGGGGCAGCGGAAAGGGATAAGTTATGGTTAGATTTAGAGCTTTTTTTAAAAATAGCTTTGAGCAACACAAAACCATACACACACTCACACATGCTCTCTCTCTCTGTCTCTCTCTCACACACACATGCACACACACACTCACACTCACACATGTGCACACATACACATGCACACACACACACACACACACACACACACACTTGACATAAATAGTGCCATACAAAAGACTGTTTGGATTTGGTCTTTTAGCTCTGGGCCACCTGCTGTTCCCCCCCAACCTCCGTCTCTCCCTCTCTCTCTCTCTCTCTCTCTCTCTCTCTCTCTCTCTCTCTCTGTCTTTCTCTCTCTCTCACTCATTCTCTCCCTGTTTCTCTCTTGCTGGTTAAGGTTGGCTTGAATTCACAGATAATAAGCATCTATAATGGAGAAGAACCGCAGGTATGCAAGTAACATTCTCATAGCAAATGCTTCTGTCTGATCTACTCTGAGTTTCATGCTGTGCCATTTGCTTTTGTGTCCTCTCTGATGGCTTTTTTTTTTCTTTTCTTTTCTTTTCTTTCAAACATTCTCTCATTGTCTGAGTTTAGCATCGTCTGACTTACATGGAGGTGGAAAAAAAAAAAAATTCTGTGATTGTTTGAGTTACAGAATCCCGTTAAAGACCTGAAATAGTGATATGTAGAGTTTTCTTTTTTTTACTTTTCTTTCTTTCTTTTTTCTTTTTTAGGAAAATCTTTCATTTCAAATGCTTGCATCATGAGCAAAAATATTTCTTCACATTTTAACCTCACCTGTCGGTTGGCATCCAGTCCCCCTGACTGCAGTGCCCAGGCTGAAATGGTGTTGAATGCTTTGACCACAGCTGCTCCTGGTACCAGACTACTCAGGTATTCAGCATTGGATTGTGGGTAAAGACCTTTCTTCAGGTTGTTACTGACGTCCACCAGCACCTTCCCTTCCAGGACAGAGGTCAGAGAGGTCAAGAAGTCATAGTGCTCCCGCTGCACCGCCACAAAAATAACCTGCGCTTCATTAGCGGCTTCTGCGTGGGTCATGACCTTTGAACCCTGAGGTACCAGGGGGGAGATCTTTGGCTCTCGGGACCCAAAAACGACTCCGTAACCGGCTTGGAGAAGACGCATCCCCAAGGAGCGGCCAAAATCCCCCGTTCCGAAGATACACACTGTACCCATCTTACGCTCCCTGTTGATTGGTGTCATCATGGCAACAGAGTCGGGCTCCATGTCTGGATGGAGGCATATTATGCGCATTATCAATGGCATGCACCATGGAGATTTCATTGAAACATAATTATTGTTCTAATCGGCACCAAAAATGTCTTTAACATGTTATCAAGGCTTTTTGATTTGTCTCAAGCATGAGACTCCCACCAGAGTCCAAAAAAAAAAGCTAATCTGAGAGAGATTAGTTTGGAGTTTGTATCCTTCCCAGCCTGTTACATTTTAATACTAAACATTAACTTTGATAAGCAATCATTTGCTTTGTTGAAAACAGCAAAGCCTCAGATGCACCCCAAAGTGCATGAGCTTGTGACCTGAATTTTAACAGAACAGAGTCAAAGGTTGGATGAACTTTGTGAACTCCGGCATACAACAAACACGCTATACCAACATGCATGTGGTTTCCCCCTTTTAAAGCCCATTTAGGAGTTAAAAATTTTAAACTTAAAATTATCTAGACTGAGAAGTACTTACTTGAAAATTTAGGATTCCACGTTGCCTAGAATCGTTGCGACGGGATGTTAGATTCCAGTAGTGTTCAAATTTTCATTCGTTGTGCTTAACTTTTCGAACTTTTTTTGTGTGTGTGTGTGTGTGTTGTAGAATCTAGTATTCAAGCGTTGTCCCCCCTGAACATTAAACTTTTGAAACAGTTTGAAATGCCACAACTCGTTCGTTTTTGAAATGAATTCTGCACTTCCCTAATTATTGGTTGTGAAATACTTTTCAGGTCCTTTTTCAATTGC
>NC_044503.1:30424483-30434483 GCF_902362185.1 Chanos chanos | reverse complement strand
CTGCAGAAAAATATCTAATTTATACAGAATCTCCATTCGTCTCAAGTAATGTCTGATACATTAAGAATATTCAATATATGAATAGTCAGACGATGAAATGTTGTGTATACAATGGCCAAATAAAAGGGGTTTTTCTTTCAAGTTTGTTCCTATAACAAAGTCATTTCAACAGACCGACAAGTAAAAGTCTACTGAGCAATTTTGTTCAAATTGTTTGGTTTCAGTGAAAGCCAATAGTAAAGTTTAAATGAGGTTGATGACAATATTTTGGCTTGGAGTCAGTTAGAGAAGGGGGCGGGGACAGGAGCTTTGACCCAGCTGGGCTGTATAGACGTGGAGAGTGAAGTAGGAGGAGGCAGCTTTATGCAGTGCAGGAGAGATCTGACTGGTGGACGTTTTTAGGGATTGTCTGAAAATTATCCTCTTGAACTTTCATTGTAAATAATTCCATTAGAAGGCATATGTGCATATGTGTGTGACTCAATGAGAGAAAAAGAGAGAGAGAGAGATTTGTGTGTGTGTGTGTGTGTGTGTGTGTGTGTGTGTGTGTTGTCCTTAGAGCGATTCTCAAATTTGGCACTTATTTACACTATCTGCGCATTTGTGTGTGTGTGTGTGTGTGTGTGTGTGTGGTCATAGCTCTAACTGGATTAGTTTATCATGTGTAAATATAAGAGCCAAGGCCACTGAGTGGAAATTCTGTCAACACAACATGCTTTTAGTTCTACGTGCACACACACAAACACACACACACACACACAAACACACACACACACACACATATGAGCGTGCATGCACACACACACACACACACACTTATATAGAGGAGACAGCAGGATTAATTTAAGCTGTAGATAAAAGCTAAAATGTCTCAGCCAGCCCAGAGAGAACGAGAGGGAGAGAGAGAGAGAGAGAGAGAGAGAGAGAGTCTACAGATTGGAGAGAGGCCATCTGTGTATGTCAGGTGTTAGATGAATATTCATTGTCTCTCTCTCTGTCTCTCCCTCTCTCTCACAAACACACACACACACACACACACACACAGTGGCTCGCACCTGTGTATTCTCATTGGGCCTTGGTGACAAAGTTTGGTGTGTGGCAGTCGCATAGCAGAATGGCAGAACAATAGAACAATCAGACACTGGAATTGTGGAGTTTTGGAACAATGTGATGTTAGAAAAGATCATAGCAACAGGAGAGGCTTTCCATTTGCCCAGCAACTGCATAGAAACCAATATGCAATAATGACTTACCAATCATCAAAAAAAGAACCAAAAAAAAAGAAAAAAAAGAAAAGAAAAAAAAGGACTTGTTGGAAATGAGACTTAAAAGTTACACATGATTTCCTTATCACTGAAAAGCAAATTACTATAAATGTTCTTTTGTGTTTAGAGAGAGAGAGAGAGGGAGAGAGAGAGAGAGAGAGAGAGAGAGAGAGAGAGGCTGAATGGTCTCATTCTGGAAATGTATTAACCATTTTGGAAATTAATTTCAGCGTAATTTATTTGATAAAATTGTTTAAAGATGATAAGACCTTGGTCATTTGCAGTGCTAGCAGACAGCATGCATGGCAGTGCCCCTCTGTGAGCACACACACACACACACACACACACACACACACTCCTTCCCATTGACACACAGACTCCTTCCCAGTTACACTGAGTCATTTTGGATGAGAACGCTAAATTAGCCATGGCGAATCTATTTAATGAGTAAATTGGTGGAATAATTGTAGAATTATTAACATCCTTCTTAATGTAATAATACAGCTTTCTCTATTAAACCAACTGATCTAAATCCTATTTATGAGATGTCAGGGTCTAACTGTCTTCTTCTCTCCCGCTTTCTGTCTCCACCTTATTCTATTCTAGGTCCTCCAAATATTTTCTCATTTCCTCCTGCTACCTCCCTTCATGCATTACTCCTCCTTTATTGCACTACCATTTCCCTAATTAAAGTTTCTTACACAGTCAAAATCTCTCTCTCTCTCTCTCTCTCTCTCTCTCTCTCTCTCTCTCCCGGTGCACGCTTTAGGTACCCGCGTGGGCGTTTCAAACTTTTTCCCCTATTTGTGCAGCACGTCAAATTTAAATAAAAGTATCATTATCACCCCCCCCCAAAAAAAAACCCCCCAAAAAACAAAACTACCATATCAAGAGGATTGTATTATTTTGTGATTATCTGGTTTATAAAAGTTTAGTTGTTTATCGGGGAGGTGGGTCAGTATCTGTCCTTGTCAGGGGTGTGCCTTTCCTCTCCGTCACGGGTTCTGATGTGTACCTGACCCCTGCAAGGACAGTGAAGGATGTCCAGGAGAACAAATCGGTTATGAAAATACAATTTCTAGAAATACATTCGGCAGTGGTCGACTCCTTTGTCAGAAGAAACTGTTGTTAAACGATTAATTGAGCGTGGAGTCTTGGTAAATGGAATTTTTCGTCCTATTTCACCGCTAGTTTCACCAGCAGCAAGAGTTACAATTTCTCATTTACCAACGTTTACTCCCAACGCCGAGGCTGAGCGTGAGTTCGCAAGCTCTGTCAGGTGATCATCACATAAGTGTAAAAAACCCAGTCTTAAGGCACATAACGTCTTTTAGTAATCAGGTGCTAATAATCACGGACAAGCCGAATTTGAACGTTTCATTTAGAGTGTTATGTGAAAGGACGTCATATTTGCTTGATGGGAATACGGAGAACGGGAAAGGTTTTCGATGTGGAGATAGCGAGGACAAAAGGCTTGGCTGCCTGTGTAGGGCTCGGACTAAAGGCCTCTGACACTAAAGGCTTCTGCAGCTAATCTACGCCATAGGGACGGCGTAGGACCTGCGGCTACGCCATAGCCTTGACGAACACCTCCCCAGAAATCTAACTACACGTTGCCACACAGTTATGGTCGGACGTCACGGAATGTACAGAGAGATGGAAGAACTTGAGGGACAGGTACGTTTGCCCCTGAAAAAAAAGTTACTGCATTGCAGTAATTTCAGTAAAAGTAACTGTTGTCCAACTAGCACGGTTCCAGCAGTTAATAACATGAATGCGGAGTGTGAAGCTGCACTGAGCCTGAGTGTCTCCTCTACAAAGGAGAAAACCATTAATTAAGACGAAGTAGAGGAAAACATGAAGTCTTTGAGGAGGAGAGATCTTCAAAGTTCACACAGTTAGTTATCTGTGATCGCGCAGACATAGCGAAGATAATGAAGTCGTTGGTGAGAATGTAGTCAAAAGTGAAGCAAGAGTTGTTGGAACAGTTGTGAATACTGTTGCACATAATGTTGAGCATATGGAAGGTGATGATGCTCTTTCTGATATTTCAGATTTTGTGCCCCAGGTGGTAAATGATAACAATTTGTGTTCATTACAAGAGATAAACGCTTTTTTAGATGAGGTCTTTGGCAAGACCGTTGAGACATGTCAGATGTGGATAAATTGGAGGCAACAATGCTGAAGTGCGACTTTTGAAGAATTAAGTGGAAAAGATTATGGTTAAAGAAAAAAACTGACAAAGTTACAGAAGTGAAGAGTCCCCGCTTTCCGAAAAGTGTCTAAAAGATGGCTGCTTTACTGAGGGTGTTGTCCTTCCTCTGTTCTGTTTTCTGTTTCACAGTATTCATCTTGTCACTATGAATTTTATTTTATTTTTTATTCTGACAACTTTGACATTTTCCATTCCATTGGCATTTTAATAATAAATTATTACATGATTAATGTTATGTGTTAAAAAAATGCTGTTTTGTTTTTTTGTTTTTTGCAGACTTGGAAATAGAAAAAAGAGTGATTTTAATCATCTTCTCCAGTGATAGGAATTGATGAAGGCATAGATTACTGTTTTCTGTCAGCAACACATAACCAATTACCTTCCATCATTAGGAGTACTGTTTACAAACTTGAAAGGGAGATTGGTTTGACTGAAAATGAAATGATCAATAATAATAATTCATCAGATGAACAGGCTCTGGAAATCAAAAGAAAGGTGTCAGGCTCTTTCATTCAGGAGCAGTCAAAAGGAAGCTCATCAGACCACAGTAAAGAGAACATGGATCCTCCTCCAAGCTCCTTCTTCTTTAAAGTAAAAACACAGAAACAGATGCTCCATCTTTATGATTCCAGTGGGAGTCTGACCACTGATCCCTTGGAGATGAGGCGAAATGTCATGGATTCTTCAACAGGTTTGTACAGCGTGAGTGATTGTGAGTCATCTTGCATTGAGGAGCCACTAAACGCTCTGCCTAAACTGAGATCGGCTCAAACTGAGTTGGTACATTCAAACACTGAATTTCAGCAAAATGTCCTATAGGTGGAGACTTCCAGTCGTCAGCACCCCGATTGCTTCCATACTATGTGGCACAGGTTTACTGCCCTGGAACAGGCACGTGCACAGATAGATCCCAGGTGGTGCTCAAGCTCAACCTGCCCTGTTGGCCTCTGACCAGATAAGTGTCCTTTTTTGCAAGACATATTTTTTTTTCCATTTCTTTTTCTAATTTTATATTTTAGTTTTTAAATTTGGCCCATGGCACCAGTCCCCAATTAAAAGCGCGTCGTAACGCCAGGAAACTGCATTTGAGCTCTAATTCTGTGAGACAGCACGAGCCACTGCCCCTCCCTCTTCGACTTCCCACAGAGCCACCACAGTTAATGCACGCAAAATCGAGCAGCATCCACGTCTCACTGACCTACCATTGGTGACAGCCAGGTAACGATAGTGTTTCTCCTAAGACTTGGCGTTGCTTGTCAATGTTATGACATTAAACCACTATTAAAACATATCAGTACAGTCAGCCTAATTAAGGCAATAGCCCACCATTAAGCTTAACAACAAGCAAGCTTGAAATAGCGTCCTCAGTGAAATGAGTCAACTCAGTTAGGCTAGTTCCTTCGTCAGGCAATTGAAACAAATAAGTATTACACGGTTAATAGTCTATGCAATCATATTTGCATATCAGAGACGTGAGTCAACCTGTCACCCGTCACAAGAAAATGTGCAGATATATGATTCGTCCACTTTTTACATGCTCGTACTGATTAGCAAAAGCTTTAAGATATAGCTTAGTAAATGATCCATTCTTACTCCAGATTTGAAAGTTTAACTATTCATCCAATTTTATTGGAATCTTGTTACTGGCCCACATTTATTTTGGCAACACAAAGTGGTTTGGCGATTCTAAATCAGACATGAGGCAGCTTTAGCTGAATATTAGTATTTTGTCAGCATTATAGTTGAACTAACTTTATATAAGTTAGGTCTACATTACAACACTTGGAGTAATCTACACCATGTATTTCCCTTAAATATGACAAAAACATTGCCAAATGACAAATAGCCCATTAAATTTTGTCGGCAGAAAAAGTAGCTGTGTGGTAGAGTACTTGAAGTTGGGCCACTGACAGTTACAGTCTGGTGAGGTTTACTGTTGCATCGACTCTGTCACCGAGCAGTCTTACCCACTAAAGCATGCAGGATGTGGCATTGTTTTCTTTGTTCTTACCTGTCCTTGTGATAAATGTAGAAGTAGTGCATGCTAAAGATCTTGGACTCTGTGTGAACTGATAATTTTGTAGAAATTAAACATGAGAGTATGGGTATTGAAATGAATAAATATGTAAGGAAGTGAAAGTTGTGCTACTTTATGTAACTTTTAAATAAATAATCATGAGTGTATGGGTATTGAAATAAATAAATAAGTGAAAGACGTGTTACTGGATGTAACTTTATTTTATATGAATAATTATGAGAGAGGTGCCCTTTTTTTTTCGCTTGAGCCCCCGACCCCCCCAAAATGTCTGTGCACGGCCCTGCACTGGAACCACCAGTATCACCAGTAGGAGAAGGAACTGGTCAATTTTGTTCTGGTCAGGGGAGCTCTGGACCAGGGCTCCTGTCTCTTCTTTACCAACACAGGAGAGAAGACAAGGCCTGAATGACTCATAGAGTCTCACAAAAACCCTTTGGTTACAAGCAATACAGCGACCTTTGTACAAAGAGGACTGGAACAGCCTAATGTGGACTGGAACAGCTTGTCCACTTTTGAAGCACGTCGTGGAGGACACAGGGTATGACAGATTCTTGTTTTTATCAAAAGTAAGAGCGATAGACCTCTCCAGAACTACACCCTTTTATCTGTCTGTCCTAAGAGAATGGACTTCAGCTTTTTAAACTTAATAGAGATGCATCCCAGCATCTCAGCATCAAAAGGGGAGCTGCTGTTTAATAACCCTGTGATTCAGGGTCGCATCACGAGCCATTCGTGTCTGTCTTAAGGGAGATGGACCGATGAAGCCAGGAAACCTCAGCTGGGGTCAGCAGGGCTCAACAGAGTCATCAGGGTCTCGGAGGACAGTGGCTGACCTGAGTGAAGCAACAGGTGTCCAGTCAAACAGACTCCTCCAGAAAGTGCTAGAAGAGAAGGTTTCAGCTGTGCCTGCAAGACTCAAAGAGGCGCACGAGCTGGATTTTTGAGCATGGGCCACAGAAAGGAGGTGAGCAGCAGTGGACCAGCTCTGGAAAACCATCAGGAAGGGGAAAAGGATATTCTTTATTGCCTTACAGGATACGGAATTTGAAGGAACATTCTAGATAACTTTCCACAGACATTGTGGTAAAGTCACCCATTTTAACCGACCTACAGTGGACTCAGGGACTCAAAGTGGTCAGGTTTGCTGGAACGAGAGTCTGCTCCACGAGGTTTTGGCAGGTTCCAGTACGAGCCCCCGACTGAGAAACACACAGTAGATCTTCTTGGGAATGTGACCACTAACAGACACATGGTGCACCTGGATTCCACTGTAGGGAAGGGTTGCCCTCATGCCAGGCAGAGGAAACACTTGATCATCAGTTTTTATGGGGGTAATAGGCTTAGGGGACTGAGAGCATGTGCTAGGTTGAGTGGTGCAGGGGGATTTTGGGAGACTTTCACAGACAAACTGTACCATTTTTGGACCAACATTTTTGTGAGCACAGGAAAAAAAAAAAGTATGTATTTTCAATTTTTTACTGGTTCGATCCAAAAATGTGCGTTCGGTTGACATGGTGGAATGAGATGAAGGGGGGGGGGGGGGCAGGTTTGACTGATCCTAAACCTAAAGGTAAAAAGAAAACCTTAGTGAATGCAGACCTTAATACTGAACATGTCTATTTTTTGATGACACGTGAATTTAGGGTGCATTTTCTGAGGTATGGGGGCAATATTTTTTATGCACTTTGAATCACAAGGATCATTTTATTTAATATATATGTTTTTTTAATGACAATGTAAAAATCTTGCATTTATGTAAATATTTTAAATAGTTGTTTTCTTTTTAAGTGTGTGATGAACTGAGATCGGTTTTGCCAATGGTACCAATAAAGGTGTTGTAAAAGGCTCTCTCTCTCTTTCTCTTTCTCTCTCTCTCTCTCTCACTCACTCTCTCTCTCTCTCTCTCTCTCTCTCTCTAACCTGTCTGGGTTAATTGCTCACTCAGTGTTTTGACCTTGTGATCTACATTCTAACCTTTTGGGAAGTGGACTTTTTATGGATGATTATGGCTTCATTAGCCAAAGGCAGCATCTGTGTAACCTTGAGATTCAGCAGAAATGATCTGTCATTTAAACAGCGTTCAGCTAACCAAAAGAGTTGGCATAGAGATCTGTAGCATCTCATGTTTGATTTTTTTTTTTCTCATGTGTTATTGATGAGGAGATGCTTGTGAAGACATCAAGGTGATAAAACTAAACACTCCATGTTGGAATTGAACAAAACTTGTAAACCATGTATACTGAACACGGTAAATGGCCATACATTTTGTATTTAATTTTTCGCTTATGCTTGTAATGCTCAACATATTTAATGATCTTAATACTATCTGAGGTCTTGTCATTTTTCCCCAGCAGCAGAAATGAAAATAGAAAATAGAACACTAACATGCAAACACATGCGCACACACAGACACGGACACAGACAGACAGGCAGACAGGCAGACACACACACACACACACACACACACGATAAGACATGGGATTTGGGGTTAGAGACCGACCGTGTGGAGATGATTCAACAGAAAACCTTCAGGCTAAGTACCTTTTGTGACTACCTCTGTCATAAAGCCTTCTCTGTTCAATTCAGTCATTCTATCATGGTCTTTTGATTTTTATATATATATATATACACACACACACACACACAGAGAGAGAGAGAGAGAGAGATGAGTTTTTGCTTATTTAGTTCCAGGTAAGCTGACTTAAAAATTTGTTCTGCTTGACATTTAACGATTGTTCTCTTCTGTGTCGTGATTGGCCAATCCGTCCAAGCCCATCTTCAAAGCTTTCATATCCGTCTTACGGAAAATATCATGTATAATTAGAGTTTTGATCCATGTATATATGCTGCTACAGTTATATATGTGTTATTGGTTGATTCCTTCGTACTTCCATTCCTATCTTCATTCCCACATGCAGAGACAGTTTGTTTGTTTGTTTGTTTGTTTGTGAATATTGACCTCAAGTTGCTCCAATAATAAAATGAGACAGAAAACGAACAAAATGAAAAACAGGCAACAGAAAAGCTCGAAACTGATGCCCAGGTGTGATCTGTCTCCCACACACACACACACATGCACACACTTTATCTAATTCTCTCCCCTTTATGGTACTTCGATGATCATGTGCAGTTTATTCCAGATGTGAGATTCCCCAGCCGAAATCCCGAGACGCTGCCTCGTTTTGGTTTTTTTTTTTCTGTTTTGTTTTTGCTTTTGTCCCCCCCCCCCCCCCCCCCCCCCAACTCGAGCCATCCGAATTCCCAAAAGCGAAAGCTGCGGATGATTATGATTTTGGTCCAGACGGGATTACTCCATTTGGCCTCTAATTTCCGCCAGCTCAATGAAGTGGAAAATAAACTGTTTTTATCCTGGAATGACTATAGCTGCGAGAATGCAGAATGTAAAATTGAGTTTTGTTTTTTTTTTTCCCTTCGATAATAACTTTATTTCATGCCCAGCACATCGGCATGCCAGGGACAGCGAACTGTCTCAGAGAGAAAAAGAACACAAAAGAAAACAAACAAACAAACAATCCACGACTGTGAGCACTTTATTTTTTTTTCCTTCGTCGTCTTTTATTTTTCTGTCGTTTCTGACCTTGTCTCTCCCCTGATCCCCTTAAACCTTACGCTTTGCATCAGTTCAAACCTGTTTTTTCTATCCTTTTCTTCCTCTGTTATTCCTCCTCTTTTCACTCGGCGTACTTGATATAACAGATGTGTTTGAAGAGATGTATTGTGCTTCTTCTGAACACATCCAAAAAAAAAAAACCCGCAAAAAAAACAACGTTTCACAGACGTTTTCATTGACACAGATACATCAGAGAAGGTTAAAACCCCCAAATGTAATGGAGGCTCTGGTCTGTGCTACTAGCACAAGGTACCTCCTCACTCAGAGAACGAGCTCTTTTTGTAAAGTTTGTGTTTTATCATTGGTGACAGTGTTCTCTGGTGGTAGCTCTTTGCTAATTGTGTAACTGAGTTCTTTACAGCAGGGATCTGACAATTTTGGGTGTTGTATTCATGTTATATATATATATATATATATGTATTATGACAGTATTTAAAAAGATGCCCAGTTGTTTTGACTCGTGTGCGGTTTATTGCGTTTGTGTTTGGTCAGTGCTCTGTAATTACAGCAATGTTTAAGTGCTGTGATATAACTGCCATTTTTTTTTTAAGGTCCTCTGAATGTGTGGCACATCCAAAAATGCTAGCGTTTGCATATTTCCTGTTCTTGCTGAAAGCCAAACTAAACTGTGTTTTGCGTTATTTTTGAGTAATTTGGTGGTTTCAACACTGTCGTTTGTGTGAAATGTTTACTAATTTGTCAAAAGTTGGTGATAATTATGTATTTTTGACCATTTTTGCTGACGACAGTTGATGAGCAGTGTCATCTTAGCTTGTTAGGGTGTGTTTTTTTTTGTTGTCTCCACAGTGCTGTAATGTTTCATTTCAGTACGGATGTTTCACCGAGGAAAC
>NC_044503.1:30419483-30421983 GCF_902362185.1 Chanos chanos | reverse complement strand
ACATATTCTGCTCCCTGCTTCAGCAGCCCGTGCGTGTGGCGGGAAAAGCAGGAGCAGACATATGCCAGAAAAATGATGCTTCATGTCTCAGTGTGTCTGAATACATTACCCCCTTCCTCTCTCCCTCTCCCAATCTCCTGTCTGGCAGGGAAAAGACGTCGTCTCACACTAAAACCTGGTCTTTTCAGCGGCTCAGACACATCCCTCGGATTCCGTAAGCCGATTCTCCTTCGCTTGTAGGTGAAATTCCACGGGGGCTGATCTGGATTCATTACTGAACCAATCCGTGAAGTTTAACAGTGCCCCGTTTGTCTCTCTGAGGGAGTAAAGGGAAGAGGTACAGCACCAGAGAATTACTACAGAGACATCTGTGGATAGAATTGCTGGAACTAGGCGGAAGATTTCATGTTTTTAATGGTTAGTGTCGTATTCGTAACTATACAACACTAATGCTTTATTTTCAGCAAGACGTTAACAGATTAACACTACATTAAGTGTTCTGTATGCACACCTACGCACACACGCGCGCGCGCGCGTGGATACATATGAACACAGTTATGTTCAGTTTATTTACTGCATTGACTGCACTTTTTTCCTCATTCACACCTACTCATTAACACATACGCATGCACACAAATATCTCAAGTAAACGTATCCCGCCCATCTCTCCCTCTCTCTCTCTCTCTCTCTTTCTCTCTCTCTCTCTCTCACAGTAACATCTCCTTTCTCAGCAGATGGATGGGATTGACTGAAAGACCTCAAAAAAAAAAAAAAAAAATCACGTCGACCTAGAAAAGTCCCGTTAACGGAAAGAGCGCGAGGGTTGAGAGGTGGATGAAAGAGAGGGGGGGGGGGGGGGGGGGGGGGGGGGGGGATAGTGAAGACGCGAATGGCAAAGTGTTTAAACGGAAGAAGGGACTTAAGTGATAAAAAAAAAAAAAAAAAGAGATGTAGTAATCTCCTGTGTTCAACACGGTCTTGTGTTGTGAAAGCAGTGCTAAGAACTTCATCTCTGTTGCAGAGTATGCGCGTGAAATCGGAAACTCTTTTAGGAGACTGATTAAATGGAAGTTGTTAATTTAGCTGATACGTTAAGGGAATTAGATGGGCCAGGATTCACTGCTCAAAAAAAATAGGTGTGGTAAAAATAAATAAATAAATAAATGACACAAAAAAACAACAGGGAGAAAGAAGTTGACAATGCAATTAAAACGACAATTGGATGCATATTTTTAACGCACATAAATTCATAATGATGAACTAGCAGACACATTTTAATTATTAAAAAAAAAACAAACAAACAAACAAAAAGTTTTTCTTTGATCATGTCTTGTTGCAAAACCCCAATAAACATTTTTTTTTTCTTTTTAGATATCAATAAATAAAGCCCAAAATTAGCCATTCAAACTGATATAAAAGTTTCTCTCATTGGACGATCATGATTAACAATGAGAAAAAGGCAATTGCCAAGAATAAACCCATTGTGGTTATTAATGAATCGCTATTCTTCTGAATTATTAAATTATGAAAATGTTGAGTTATGGAGAGAACTTCAGTGGAATTCAAGGCTCTTTCCCTTTTTTTCCCACTCTTTCTGTGAAACGACTGGTTAGTCTGTCTCTCTGAAGATCCATCATGCCTGTCCCTTGTTTGTAGTGGGGACAGACTGAAGAATGCTGGAGGACAAGAAGATTAAAAGTATTGAAAATAGTTCATTTTAGATCTATATTATTCCTGATAATGTCTCACTGGGAATGAGGGGGTTCTTGGAACACATATAGTAGAACACATATAGTAGCCTATATATACATTTAACTTATTTACCACTATTCTGGATGCCCTGTGCTTAGTTGTACACAAACACACACATACACACACACACGCACACATACACCCACACACACACACACGCACACACACACACACACACGCACATACACATACGCACACACACACACATGCACGCACACGCACACGCACACATGAACACATGCACAGGCGCATACAGGCACAGATGCATGCACACACGCACACACACACATAGATCATTTTATGATGTAAATATGCCACACCCAATGTACTTTAGTTTTTGTTTGTAGAAAAACAGAAAACATTCTCTATTTTGGCCTGAGGAGGAAAAGAAAGTGTGTGTGAGAGAGAGAGAGAGAGAGAGAGAGAGAGAGAGAGAGAGAGACAGAGACAGAGACAGAGACAGAGACAGAGAGAGGTGGGGGAAAACAGAAAGTTGGTATGGGGGAAATGTTCTGTGTTTTGGCAAATTGCAGTCTGCTGGAAGTCCCTGACACTAAGAGGTGCTGTAATATTCTTTGACACTTATTCATTAGTTATACATGTCCTGTCTGCTCCGCATGCATCTTTTTCATAACAACTCCCACTCACTGGAGGACAGACATGTTTCTGGAATCATCTCTGAGAACTCACTGCAAAACAGTTTCCTATGATGTATGAGAATGATCATAAAAATATAATGACATACTTT
>NC_044503.1:30404483-30414483 GCF_902362185.1 Chanos chanos | reverse complement strand
TGTGGTAAAATTCACGCCGGTTTGAGACGCAAGACAAAGGTGAAACTTTTGAAAAATTCTGAATCACTTAACTGCAAATATTAATCCCGGGTGCATGCTGTCAGCTTCGCTGAGAACAGTTCACGGGGTAATTCACAGAGACGGATAACATCGTCCGGCTGCGGTATATAAACTCTTTATTCTACCAAAAAATGCGTTGGTCAAATAAAGTGTCACCAGCTAAGGCTACGGTCTGCTGAGTGATGGGGAGGAAAAGTATATACAAACAGATGAGTCGTTCTTTACTTTGTTCTTAAAAATGAAAGAATGCATTTGTGGTATGCGTCAGAAGAATCACGCGGACTTGGTCGTATACTTAGCCTACTACAGTGGAAGGTTCTGGCGTCTCCACTATGACGAGGCTCATTAGAGGGGTGGGTAAATATTATCGTATGCAGATGTGTCGTTCTGTCTTATTCATCCTATGGTGAAGCATCTCTATGATAATAGTCTCTTCCATGACAGCGTTGGCTTCACCCACATACTGAGTGTTTACTGAACAGTTCGATGAATGTGAAAGCGGTAAATCACTCACCGAGATTTAACGCAGCTGAAGGCTTTTGGTGAAATTTCACTTGATCCAGCGTTTTCCTCCAACAACAAAATATCTAACGATGAAATTGGGAAGACTAAACCCTTCCAACCAAGTTGGACTATATTGTAGAATCTATTCCGGGGTGCGCATCCTATTAAGACGCTTGGCAGTTACGTGTATCTAATCTTAGCCTGCAAACTATTACTGTATTAAATTAAAATATTCATCCTGTTGCCTTTGATAAGGAAAGAAAGAAAGAAAGAAAGAAAGAAAGAAAGAAAGAAAGAAAGAAAGAAAGAAAGAAAGAAAGACAGAAAGAAAGAAAAAAAAAGAGATGGATGTGACCCATATATATTTTAATGCCTGTCATTTAATATTAAGTTCACAAGGTATCTTGATTTTTCTTAGTGACCCCCCCACCCCCCTCCATATGGCTGGCTATTCTTCTTTATTAGATTGTCATTATTGTATAGTAATTACTTAGGCTATGTTTGCCGTAGACACTGATCAAAGGGGATAGATATTAAATTACAAGTAGTGTATCTCTGGAACCTTGGAGTGTGTGTTTCTCCAGTGGAGGGTTCTTTGTGTGTGTCTGTGTGTGTGTGTGTGTGTTTGTGGAAATGTTATGGGGGGACATAGAACACATGGCCATCCTGTTGCGTTGCATTACTTGTGTAGCTTTTGTTGTTGTTGTTGTGTGTGTTGTATGTATGTTGTATTAGCGGTGTGTCCTGTATTAGTCTTTTATGCTGAATTAGTCGCTTTAGTTTACTTGAAGTGCACTCAGTATTTGACATTTGATACTAAAAACATCTAAATTCATCTGATTCTTAGCAAGTGATCAGCTGGCTGCATAACAACACTTGTCGGGAACCAATTAGAGGCGATCATATTTACAAATGTTCTCAATACATAAAACTAGTTTAAGGTTAAATAGTTCTCAATACATAAAACTAGTTTAAGGTTAAATCGTTCTCAATACATAAAACTAGTTTAAGGTTAAATAGTTCATAGCATTGAGCTGGGCCAGGACTAGACAGATTTCACTGTTGTTTTCTGCAATGTCTGGAGTGGGAAAAATAAATAAACAAATAAATAAATAAATAAAAGGGTGCTGTGCATTATCTTTATGTCAGAAGAGAATAGATACAGTAAGTCTGCCGGATAACACAACCCACACACAAACTCCTTAATGTTAGAATGCACTGGGAAGACTGTAGATTTATGTCAAAGCCATAGGAGATGTTATTAACAATTGTTCATAGCATCAGATTGTGGGTCCGTTGGCACCAATTTGAAAATTCTTCAGTCGTTTCCTTTCATGATAATATTTTTTAACATTAAACTGTCAAATAAAACCAGCCACTTCTTGGATTTTCTCTCTGAGCAAAAGTTCACTAAATCTCATCACAGGTTTTCGTTTGACAGATAATTCGTTTTGGCTCCAAATGTCGCTGTGGACTAACGATGCTCTGCCCTTATTCTGTGCAACATTGTCTTGGATTTGTTTGCTTGTTTGTTTGTTTTGCTTTACAAAAACTCCAAAAAAAAAAGTATGTATATGATGTAACAATAAAATCATTTTGTAGGTATGATTGTAACAGTAGTTCCAAGAACGGAAAGAAAGGAATATATGAGGTTTTTTTTGTTTTTTTTTTTTACAAAAAAATATTGTTTTGGATTGGTCTGGCGTCCATTTATTTACAGTTTACAATTTGGTATTTAGCAGATGCTATTAGCCAAAGCGACTTACAAGAAGTGCATCAGTCAGATCCTATTACCTCGTAAAAAGAGATCACAATAAGGCTGAACATTAATTTACACTTCGTATTACGCTCCTGGAATTCACTGACAGTGAATGACAAACACAAATACAAGACAAGGTTAGTTTTTTATATATATATATATATATATATATATATATAAAGAAAGGGAGGTTAGGCAGTGGGGGACAGGTGGGTTCTGAAGAGGTGGGTTTTCAGTTTCCTGCGGAAGATGGCGAGAGATTCCGCAGTCCTAACTGAGTGAGGGAGGTCATTCCACCACCGCGGAGCAATGGCAGAGAAGAGGCGTGGTCGGGAAGAACAGCTGCCGGGTTCCCAAAGTGAGGGGACCGTCAGTTGACCAGAGGTGGTAGAGCGGAGGGTTCTGGCAGGGGTATAAGAAGTTATCAGGGACTGAATGTATGATGGGGCGGAGCCTCGCGTGGCCTGGTAGGCCAGCACCAGTGTCTTGAACTGGATGTGGGCTGCTACCGTAGGCCAGTGGAGTGCAGTAAGGAGCGGAGCGACATGAACTATCTGAGAGAAAAAAAAAAAAAGAAGAAACAAGGTAAAGAGATTAGAAAAGTAACCGGGATGAAGCAGTGACCATATCAGGATAACTTTTATTTCATAGGAGCCCAGCTGTGATCTAAGATCTTCAGAAACTCTTCATGTATGCACCACCTCATTGTTGTCCTTTAAAATGAGACAACAAAGTGCTTTCAGTTTCTAATCTCTACTGTCCTGTTTTATTTATATTGTGTACTGGGTAATACATCAGGCACTTTCCTTCATTTGAGTATGATGCCATACTTTCTTTGTTTTTTCCTTGGTTTTTTTTGTTGTTGTTGTCGTTCTTAAAATGCAAGAGGTGGTGTGTGTGTGTTTGTGTGTGTGTGTGTGTGTGTGTGTGTGTGTGTGTCTTCTCCCTCCTCTCTATACTCTGCTTTGTGAGGGTACATTTCAAACTTCATACCCGAAAGCTCCAAGCATACTTTCATTTATTCTAAATTACAAAAAGACAGCTACAAAATGATTTTGTTTTAAGTTTCCAGTAATGTCACACACACACACACTCACACACACACACACACACACACACACACACACACACACACACACAAATTCTCATATTCATCTGTGCATCATATTTCTATTCACTAATCTCCATACACTAGTTATTCGCAAGCTGTGTTTAATATGAAGCGTTTACATTTTTTTGATGTATGGGAGTGTATGGTGAGGGAGGCTTTGGATTCGGTTTTTGTTTACTCTTAAAAAATGTTGTGAGTCGCATTCTAAGGTGTGTGTGTGTGTAATAGAGACCCATTTTATGAAAATATAATGAATCGGCATGTATTGATCTGGATCCATAGCGTGTGCTGTGCGACCACATGCTAATACCAGAGCTGACGTCCAGAGAGAGAGAGAGAGAGAGAGAGAGAAAGAGAGTCAATCCTTTAAAATAAGCCCAATGATCTTCTTTTAATTGGTCTTGCTGAACATATTCACTAGGGACAATAATCCCTCACATATCCTAACACCATTATAAATTGACCATGGGAATAAAGCTTCTGTGAAATTTGAATAATTCCAACGACACTTCATATTTCCTCACGGCAAAAGAGGTTGGAGTAGCTATCGTAAGAAACTCATTTATCTATATCTATTCTCATTATAGAAACATATCTCATATTCAATGCCGATTACCCACTAATAATATTCAAATATACTATACGGGCGGGGGAAGGGGGGGGGGCAGTTTCTTTGCGAATCAAGATTAAGTCGTTAGAAAAGCGCAGCCCACACAGCGCGCGCAGTACACTTCGTTATTGCGGAATATTGGCAGGCTCCACTCTCAGGGGCCAGTCTGCCGTTTCAGAACCATACGCTCTGGACAGCGCACGTCGCTTTTCCACGGCTGTGTATTACACAATTTCACACGGGATCACAACATCATGGTTAAAAACCCAAAACAGGATTTTGTAAGCGCAAAATGGGATGATGATCACACGTGTCCAACTCTTCTTGACATTTTTATGGGTTTTTTTTTTCCCTCAGCGCCTCTGAAAGTTATGAATTTTCTAGAAGCATAAGCAAAAATGAGACACCCCCCTTCCAACACACACACACACACACACACACACAGAGACACTCAGGGGACCAATGCCTACCAGTGCTTGAATGAAATTGATAGGTTCTACGTTAAGACGTGAAACGTTTCAAATTTAGTGCTAAACGACAGACAACCGCAAGTTCACTTCACAGCAAGCGTGTTACACCTTCAAAAACAGTGCAATGAAAGTTTGGCTTGTTAAACAGACTGTATGAATCTCTCTCCCCCCCCCCCCCCCCCTCCTCTCTATTTCTCTGTGTCTCACGCACGCAAGAACGCACGCGCGCGCGCACACACACACACACACACACACACACACACACACACAAAGAATCGAGTGAATGAGTGATCCGTGCAGCGCTGATCCCGCCAGCCCACATTTCTGTTAATTTCCTTCAGCAGCCACATGAAATCTTTACTTGGCAGTCGGTCCAGAGAGGGAGAGAGAGAAAGAGGGGGAGAGAGAGAGAGAGAGAGAGACGATGTGTCTTTCTAAGCGCTCTCTCACTCCGAATCATTTGGACTGAGAGTAGAGTAGGGCAAGGATTGTTTCCTTTCTCTCTACGCGGGAAACCACGATTTGATAACAGCCTCGAGCGCAGCTCGTATGAGTTAAAAAGCTTGGGATTTCAAGCGCAAAGAAAATCTCTAGAGAGAAGGGCAAGAGCAAAAAAGCCTTGTGGAGAAGCCGACCATTAAAGGGAAGTTGTCGCACGGTTGGGATAACACAAAAACATGTGTTCTGCGACCCTGTCTGTAGGACTCCGAGTAGAAAATCTGCGAAGTGTTGTGTTGACTGTTACACAATGAGATGAGCACTGGGATATTTGTATTTTCGTCTGGTCGCATATAGGCTATAATTTCCCACCGATTTGCAAAGAAATACAGCATTTGATGGATGTCCCTGGGAACGGGCGTTTAGAGTGTCTTGCGCTATACAGTAGCTTGGCGGGAAATCCAGAGAAAGACACGGAGCGAACAAACACCGGTGCTCGAACATAAAGACATCCGAAGCCGGACTGTCAAGTGTGGGTGAGTGTGAGTGTGTGTGTGCGCGCGCGCGTGTGTGCGTGTGCGCGTGCGTTTGGAGAGAGGGAGAGAGAGAGAGAGAGAGAGAGAGAGAGAAAGAGAGAGAGACTATCCTCTTGTGTTAAACGAGATTTAAGATTTGCATTTTAATCATCCTGCAAACAGCATGGTATTGCCTACCACTCACACAGCCTGCCGTTCCATGTCGCTGTAGTGTCCCACGCTTCCCCTGGCGGACTCTATCTGATACTCAAACCGACTGACGCTTCCCCGTCATCGGTATAAACATTCTGCACCTCCTGCTAAAGAGGGACTCTGTCGACTGCATCGGAGCTCCGCTCATGGGTTATCATTGGACCGGATGGCGTGCTACTACCTGGTTATCAGTTCAACGCACCTCAGCAACGGACATTACCGGAGCATTAAGGGAGTTTTCAGGGGTCCCTTGTGCAGGTCTGCCGGTGGCGAATCTCCGGTAATGTATTCTCGCTTACTTTCTCTCGCTCTGGCAAATGAAAACATTGTACATAGGTTATTTCGTTCATAATTGTGACGAAAATAGATTTTAAACTCCACACATAACTTTGGTGTCATCCTGTGAACGTGCCTCAGATATACTTTTTCTTGTTTTGTCCAACTTTACAGCTTTAACGTGATTAGATTACAGTTTCAAAGCGACGTTCTTGACGAGTAAGGTGATTGGTTAAACAGTTTAATTAAACTAAAATGAAGCGCTGTAAATTTAACCCTCGGGAGTAATAGAGGACATAGACAATTACTGTCTACCTTCTCTCTGCTGTCTAAGAAAAAACCCCGCAGACAAACGTTATTTGCGGTGCTAGGAAACAGGCACCGAGTGTGCGTAGCCTATATGGTGTTTGCGTGTATGAGATTTCACTGTGGTCGGGGCCAGACGTTTTCGGTTGAGCTGTTGCCCCTTGATGGTTTTCTCTGAATGTGTTTGATTGACAGAGCTTTGATCAGATTTCTTAAAGAAACCATGGCATTGAAGACAGAACAGGTTATATCCTCAGAGAGGGGCAGTTCTATTCTAAGGGTTTATGAAAAGATAAAGAATGCACCAGAGTGTACAGGAGAAGCTGAGGTAAAGGAGAAGTGAGAGAGAAAAGGTGGAATGCAAGACTGCCAGCAAGAAATGTTGATTTTTTTTTTGTAATTTAACTAAGAACACCTACACCTCTCTCTCTCTCTCTCTCTCTCTCTCTCTCTCTCTCTCTGCAGTCCCATTCAGTTTCCCCCTCTTGCGATGTGATAGTTCTGGACAGGTGTAGGCAATGTGGTAGAATTCCCACCAGCCAATCACAGAACTCTGTGCCGTTGCTCAGGGCAATGCAGCCCCTCTCAGATCTGGAATATGTAACATTTTCAGACAGGTCCTCTCACGCTCTCTGTCTGTCTATATATCTGTCTATATATCTGTCTATATATATATATATGTGTGTGTGTGTGTGTGTACATATATATATATATATATGTGTGTGTGTGTGTGTGTGTGTGTGTGTGTGTGTGTGTGTGTGTATGTATGTATGTATATATCCCCTCAGTATATTCTTCTCTTCCTCCTCTCTGTCTGTAAAAGAAGGAGAAAGTGTGTGTGTTTGTCTGGAGCCCTTGGCTGTGCTTGTCTGTAGCACAGTTGTCTGCCTTATTGGACATGATTTTGTCAGACTTCTTCAAAGTCCAGTGGAAAACACTCAGCATAAGCAAGCACATTATGTAAAAGCATAGAGCTCAGACCATGCTAATTACATTTATTCCTCCCCATGTCTCCAGTGTGTGTGTGCGTGCGTGTGTGTGTGTGTGTGTGTGCGCGCGCGCTTGTGTGAGACAGCGAGTGAGAGTGAGAGAGGGTGAGTGAGAGAGAGAGAGAGAGAGAGAGAGAGAGAGAGACTCAGACTTGATCTGCTCTAAATTCAACGTTAGAACAGAGCCCTGTCTGTCAGCTTCAATAAAGGTAACATCATGATTCTTCAAAACAAGTCCAAAATTCTGAGTAACAGATACGCTTTGACTATAACTCATGGGTTGAAAGACACTTTACCTTTATCTTTACCTTCTAACGACGTCATCTGGACGGTGTTTGTCATAGTAATGCGTGCACTGAAGAAAAAGGCTACTTTTACAATCAAAAGAAATCTCCATAAAATTACAGTTCTGCTCAGAATTTCGGTTTTAACAGTTCAACATCATCAATCAACCAATAGCAGTGTATGAACGTGACATTCTCACAAGGAACAATACGCTGATTTCAGTCAGGAGGGGCACCCGGTCGAAAAGGACTTCTACCAAAACAGCGTTAAACTGCAACTGAAGCGGACCAATTAATGTATGAAAAGGAAAATTAGGTTGGTTCCTATGGAAGTGAAAAGAGCGCTGAAATTCTGGGTACCCCTGAAAACAAGCTCCCAATAATAGCCTTTTCTTTACACCTCTTCCAACTGAGGAGCAGAGGCCTGAAAAAAAAAAAAAAAAGATCTTGTGCCAAACCTCTCCTCAAACCTATTTATCAACTAGTGTACACTAAGACTCCTCTGTGTTGGAGCGGCTTTCTAATCAATTGCGATAAATCTAATTATGAAACGAGCAAACTAACTAACTTCTTATTTGGAACATCGGGGTTCATGAAGATGGAAGAACAAAGCAACCCGATTTGTTATCGAACCTCCGAGATAAAATTGGTGACACCTCAGCTTCCTGTCTCCTCTTTATCAGAGATACTAGGCAGCACTACAGAAGCAACCGGAAGGTCGTGGAGATAAGTCTCAGATTCTCTATTAACGTGCCCTCACATAAGAGCACTCCAACCAAAGGCCGGTCCGATGGAGTTTGACCTCTGACCCGGTCGTTACTTTAACCCTTCGTTTGGATATGAGCGCATCTGTTAAACGAGTGCACTTAAACGTTCGTCTCCACGAGAGCGCGAGTTGAGTCCCTGACCATTGACTTGGCCATTGAGTGGTGAAGACGGAGGAAGAGCTCACTGTCCAAAGAAAAGAAAAACAGGTTTTCCCTACACTGCCACAAATACAACATCAACAATATATGTGTGTGTGTGTGTGTGTATGTATATATATATACATACATACATACACATATACATATACATATACATACATCCATACATACATACATATATATATATATGTGTGTGTGTGTGTGTGTGTGTGTATGAGAGAGAGAGAGATAGATGTTTTGTTAAATTCAGAAGGCTCTGTGGCTTTGTTTTGATGAATTGCCTGACACAGGGAAAATGGCAGTACTGTTAGAGGAAGAACACACTGTCCCTCTCACCGAGAAACATATCCACAGAATGTCAAAGTCTGAGAAATGACTACTGACTACATATTACCCATAGTCATCATCCGCACACACACTGTAAAGACAGTTTGTGTGTGTGTGAGTGTGTGTGTGTGTGTGTGTGTCTGTCTATCCAACAATGTATGATATCATGATATATGCTTATAAGCATATCTATCTATCTATCTATCTATCTATCTATCTGTCTATCTATCTATCTATCTATCTATCTATCTATCTATCTATCTATCTATCTATCTATCTATCTATCTATCTATCCATCTATCTATCTATCTGAGAGAGAGAGAGAGAGAGAGAGAGAGAGAGAGAGAGAGAGTCCTAGTGGAAAGTGTTGCTGATTTGGGAGATGCTGAGCTGTTTGATGGACAGGACTGATAATGGGTAATTTTTACAAGCAGCTGTTGGGAAGTGTTTGCATATGTGCGTTTGTGTGTGTGTGTGTGCGTGCGTGCATGCCTGCGCGTATGTGTGCGTGCGCGCGTGTGTCCTCATCCAACACAGCTTAAATCAGAGTGTCATGTTCACTCTGGCTCAAAAGCGTGACTAGATCACACACACACACACGCATGCACGCGCACACACACACACACACACACACACATAGACACACACACACACAGAGAGAATGACACTGCGATTCTCTGACAGCTTCCTCCGCTCTGTCTCACAGCTCTATTAATAATACTTTACACTGACATATTCTGGTAATTTCTGATGCTCAATCAACTAATAAACTCATTCTGGGCCACGTTCAACCGACTCTTATAACATCACTTACTGTCCTGATGATATTTTTCGACTCTCTGTCGTGGTTTTCCAACCTCACAATGATTTTGTAAGAGAAAATAATCCCATTCCCGTCCCTTACCGTGAGTAAGACCTTTAACGATTATCTTACGACTTCCTCTCCTCCTGGTCTCTGAGAGCGAACGAGGACATGATTGTTCTCGGTAGGATTAGGGGTAGAATTGTGTGTAGGCTGGAAATTTGATGATGTGGAGGAGGAAGAGGAGAAATATGATAATATGGTTGGAGTGTGTGGTACGAAGGGTTTTGTTTGATGTTAGGACGCTAGAGTTAAAACCAATTTCAGATGCGGTAAGGTAGCTAGATTACTGTAATCATTTTAATGATGATGCTTCTCTCTCTCTCCTGTACGCACGCACGCGCACACAC
>NC_044503.1:30396983-30401983 GCF_902362185.1 Chanos chanos | reverse complement strand
CGTCATCCCTCTCACTCTCTCTTATTCTCCCACACACAACCCCCCCACCCCCGGGACGTTTTAGCTGCACTTACGTGTTATTAGCTCTCATTTCAACCAATTGCAGTAACTTTTCAGAGCTCTAACAAGTGCTCTTAAGTCAACCTCAAAATAGCCATCTAGAGAACTCTCTCTCTCTGTCTTTCTTTCTCTTTCTTTCGTTCTCTCTCTCTCTCTCTCTTTCTGTTTCTCTCCCTCTAGCATCATAAGCGAATTACCTTAAGGTGTGCTGTGAGGGGCAGTTTCTGAGCGTTGTGTGTTATTTCTGTTGTGAGGGGTCGAGAGGTCTTTTCATCCAGAGTGACTGTGTAAATGCAAGTCACCTCTTCCTGATGGCCAACGTTCCTTTTAGAAGTCATTGTTTTTGTGTGTCATAGACTCCTGTAGATGCAAGAAACATCTGGAGTAAAGGAGATGGAAAGAGTACCGAAGGACTGGATTACTGCTCTGTGGAGAGAGAGAGAGAAAGAGAGAGAGAGAGAGAGAGAGAGAGACTTTTGACTTTTCACAATACCTTTAATGGTACATTTGCACCGGGAATCTCATTTCATCACTCACACACACACACACACACACACACACACACACACACATCAAAAAACATGTAAGCACATAAAATGCAAAAGATAAATAATTAAGCAATAACACACAAGAGGGAGTGCTGTTATAATGTATATCAGCATGGCTGTGTTTTGGTCATAGGCTGAAGATAAGCCTTGATGATATACAGTAGGCAGCATGACCTTGAGTGTGATGTCACTTTTATACAACAGTTCTACAAACAAGGCTGTTTATCAAGTAACGATAATTTGAGGCAACAAAGTATGGTTTTTGTTGTTGTTTATTCAGCTCCACTGACAAAAATATTTCCTTCAGGAATACATTTACAAACGTTCTCAAGCAGTACATAAACAGTGTCTTGACTACAGGTTAATTAGCCAGCTAGCTAGCTGCTTTCTATCATACACGAAAAGGCCGGCTAGCTAGCTACCTTCTTTCATACCTGACAGCACGCTTACCAGCTACTTTTTATCATACACGTAAAGGCTAGCTATACGGTAGGCAAGCAGGCCACTTTTAATCATAGCCCACTACAGGCTTGTGAGCTTCTATTTAGCATACTTGGATGGGCTAGATATAAGGTAGGCTTGCTAGCTAGCTATTGTTTATCATACCCAAATGCTGGCTAGCTAGGTTCTTTTTTTTTATCATACACGGAAACGTGTCCACATTTGCACTGTCAGTGAATGCAAATTAAGTTCGCATTGGTGTAATCATCAATTACATCAGAACATCTGTAAAGTGAAGTGATACATAACAGTAAAACGTCCCAGTGCTGTTATACTGTACATCAGCACTCTTTGGAATGCTCTTGAGAGCTTCATCTTACAATAGACTTATAGAGAAAAAACACACTAAGAATACAACAATTTTTTTAAATAACTTCTCATGATTCAAAACACATAAAACACCATGTTGTCCCCATGCCTCAGAGAATTCACAAGTCTTGAGGCATCTTAAGTGATCCTTCTCCCTTCATTTTATTCCTCCTTCTCAACCAGATGCTCATTTTTGCTTGACCTAGTATGCACTTTTTTTCTTTGGTTGTAATTATATTTTGGCCTGAAAATGCCTCCCCAAACCCCTTGCACCATTCTCCCAATACCTCAAAAAGCCCACTGAGTTTATTGCATTGCAAAAAAAATAGATGGTCAGTTGTGTCCTCTGCCTGACAAAAAGGCCAACCCTTCCTTACAGTGGAATCAACGAGCGCCACATGTCTGATAGTACGCCACCATGTACAAGCCGCCACTGAAGATCCGCTGTGCATTCCTCGATGGGGGGCATGTACAGGGATCTCCAGCACCCCTGTGGCACAGACCCTGGATTTGGGCTGACAGTGTGAACCTAGCCGTACAGTCCTTGAGTTCACTTAGTAAGTCGAAATGTGTGACTTTGACACAAGTTCGAAACGGTCTTTCTGGACGATCCCTCAATTTCCAACTTCCATTTGCTGTAGGGCTATAAAAGAGAGATAACAAGATAAGACAATAAGATTGATTTACATCAACCAGCATATCCATATAGTCCTTCAGCCAGTTAGACCAACATTTTGAAAGTATCTTACACAGACCTTCAGTTTTTTAAAAGCCAGAGATTTTTCTTTGGGAGAAGAGATAACACTGCTCTCATACAACTAGTGGGTAGAAAACCAGAATTAAAAGAAACTTTAAAGGCATCAAATAACTCCTGTTCCATTAGACCCCATGAACTGCTTATAAAATTCTAACAGCAGCCCATCAATGCCAAGTTCATGTCCAAATGAAATCTGCTGGACAGCTTTAGTCAGCTCCTGAAGTTCAACGTATTGAATTTTACATCAGTTTAATGCAAGCTGAATTTAACAGCTCAGTTTGAGCTGATCTCAGTTTTGGCAGACCATTTAGTAGCTCCTAAATGCAAGATGAGTCACAATCACTCACATTGTATAAATCTGCATAAAAATCCACGGCAATCCTCCTCATCTCCACTGGATCCCTCGTCAGATTCCCACTGACACCCCGAAGATGGAGCATCTGTGTCTGCGTCCTTGCTTTCCTTTCCCAATTTAAGAAGAAGGAGCTTGGAGCGTCTGTCTCTTTTATTGTGGCTTGACGGGCTCTCATAAGAGCCTCTTTCGCCTACTCCTGAAGAAAAGCTAAAGGAGAAAAGCCTATAACGCCCTCCTCTCCTTCTCCAGAGCCTGCTCAGCGCTTGAATTTTCTTTGTTAATCTTTTCATTTTCAGTTAAGCTAATTTAGCTCTCCAGTTTCTGTATCGTACTTCTAACGATGTCAGAGGGTATGGGTTGTATATTGCTGACAGAAGAGCCTGACTTGTGTTTTCCCCACCTCTCACCGTTGGACAAGATTATCCAATTCATTCTTTTGGGCTTTCCAAATCTCCCACAAAACAACAACAACAACAAAAAAAGAATCATGAAATAATTTGGTATTAAAGCGCCAGTAAAAGGAAGGTTTTGGAGTTAGTGATAAAATATAATCCATTGCCACCATATGGTGATCAGAAAAACCACAGGGTGATATAAAAGCTCTTGAAACCCTATTATTACCACGTTTACGGGTGTACACACGGTCCAGCCGAGCTGCACTAACCCCTCCATCATTCACTTTGACCCATGTGTACTGTTTCCCATTGTCTTTCTTTTCTCTACGTATATGAATAAGATTGTATTCTCTGACTAGTCTAGAGTGCGCTTCTGCTGACTGTGGGGGAGTTTCTTCCAGATTCCTGTCCATAGTATAATTTAAAGTGCAGTCCCAATCGCTTCCCAGTACAGCGACTAGATCTGCCAAACTGCCAAACTGTTTTAAGGCATCTTTAACTTTTTGAAACACCCTCAGGCAATCTACTCCACAATTAGGGGCATAAAATTCACGAAAATGAAACCCACATCTTTAATATTTCGCCTGGACTATTAAAATCCGTCCCCGCTCCGACTCGCATGATTTCACATTCATTACCCCAAGCCTTGGAAAAAAGTAAAACCCCTGCACTGACATTTGACCCATAACTTAAAAAAAAAACTGCTTCACCCCCCCCCCCCCCCCCCCCCACAATAATCCCCAGTCTCTTTCATTCTCTCCGTCACTATGTGTCTTGCAATAATATGACATCAGTATTTTTAATCTTAATGAATTTCATTAACACTGTTAATCCCTTCTCCCATTCCCTACCCTTACTCTTTCCACTATAAAAAGATATAAAAGAGGAGAAAGAAGACAGATAGGGAAAACATGTTAGAAGAAAGAAGACACTCTCAGTGATGTGCTTATTTAGACACTTTTCACAGAGCAGGGGCTGTCCCATCCTTAATCTAGTCAAAATTTTCTTTAATCTGAATCTTTTCTTTTTACTTAATTCTTCATAGGTCGCAGTTCGTAATTTCCCTATTGTTGCTTCAGATTTATCTACATCCAGAAAATTGTTCCACAGCCTCTCCAAAGGTGTCATCCCGAAAAACCACAATCTCTTTTAACAAGCGCAAATTGTTATCGTCTCCAACCCCGCAATGCGACATCCGAAATATCGGAAAAGCGTCATCATGTCCTCCCATATCCTGAACGTTATTATAAACGGTATCAACAAGCCCTTCCACAACCTCCTCAACGCAAGCACCGGCGTTCGCCCCCACCCTGAACCGCGCTGTCACCGACAATTTCATCGCCCCCGCTTCCCTCCGTCACCGACAACTGTGCCTTCAGAGTTACCCCTTCCACAATGACCCCATCAGTCGCACTTTCCTGCACATTTTCATCACCAGTGTCTTTATCCGTTGCAGCCAAGCCACTCAGGCTCAGAACAACTTCGCACCCTGCGGGAGTGTTAGCGGTCTGTGGGTCATTTTGACGAGGCCCCCGATGTGTCCACACTGTTACCCATGGGAGCAGTGCTAGACCCTGTGTCCTCATTAATCTGAGCTTTACGTGGGCAGGCAAACCTTTTTTTTTGTGCCCAACATCCCCACATTGAAAGCACTTCGTGCTTCCCATAATTGCATAAAACATACAGGCAGTCCCCTCATACCACACTCTGAAGTAAACGTCCAAATTTAGCTCGGTCAAAGACATAACCACTTGACTTCCAAAAGACACGACAAGTCTTGAGGCTGGGTTTTTTTTTTTTTTTTTGCAGTTCAGAGATACCAGCTGGACAGAGCCCATTAACTTTCCGTAACGGGCAAGCACACGCTCGACGCCCGACCCTTCTTGCGGGTGAAACTAGTGGTGAAACGGGAAGAAAACTTCCACTTACCCAGATTCTATGTTCAATGAACCGCTTAACAAGAGCTTCTTCTGACACAAAAACAACCACTGTCTTGTTCATCCTTGAGGCCAAAAATATATTTTAAGTGCCGATTTGAACCTTCTACTCCCACTAAATTGTCCTCCATAGTCGTA
>NC_044503.1:30391983-30394483 GCF_902362185.1 Chanos chanos | reverse complement strand
TAGCTAGATTGTGTTGGAGTGCGAGTATGACTAATTTATCAGTTTAACGTCTCCACAATGAGTATATATCACTGAGATGTCAGCCCCGGAATAAAAAGGAAAAAAGAAAGGAAAAATAAACTCCGCTAAAGCTTAACACGAAACTCGTTCAACTTCCACTCGTCGACTGGACGTTTGCAATCCAGACCTCAGGCAATGTTTTTGAATCAAAGTGCAATCATTTTTTTTTCTTTCTTTCCCCCTGCAGTGTTCCTCTATCATCATCAACGTTTTGTCTTCATCCTCTGCCCCCCCCCCCAACCCCCACACACCCCCTTTTTTTTCTGAGACTTCCACTCCTCTTTCATTTCACTTTAATTATATCTCTCCGCTGCGAACCATCCTTCTGTTTCTGGAACATTCTGAACGGTCCCGAACAAGACGTGGAACAAGGAGAATTTGAAATGCTGTTCGTTCCGCAGAGAGAGGGAGACAGGCGGATTAGTGATTCAGACAGGTTAGAGATGATAAACCAGACCGAAAAGATTCAGAATATCTGTCATCGTTTTAGTCCGTTTGTACTTTTCATAGCCAGGTGGATGGGTGGATGGGTGGATGGATGGATGGATGGAGGATAAAGTGTTCTCAGATGGGTAGGAACTGGGAGAAGTGGAGGTGAGTGAGTTGTAGGTGGGGTAGGGAGAAGGAGGGGGGGGGCTCTAAGTGGTGAGTGGTTTCTTGAATAGATCATCTCAGTGATTCTCAAGGATTGTTAGGTTTCATTGTTTATTTATTTATTTATTTTCCAAGGGGCATCTCAACAGGCCTCTCTGGCCTTTTCAGTCAATGTCTCTTTACATCCTGAAGGGTCTTTCTCTTTTTCCCAAGTCTTAATCGACCTGCTCTCACAGAGCAGACCTCGTAGGCTCTTGGCAGTGAGCAGCTAGTCAGGTCTGGATCGGTTGTGTCAGTGAGTGGGCTCTGAGTCATGCGTGGTTTGTATCTGTGAGCAGCTTGTCAGGCCTGGATTAGACTTCATTCAGTCTTTTTCTTATAGAGTGCTCACCAAGGTAACTTT
Organism: Chanos chanos; assembly: GCF_902362185.1. NCBI lineage: Eukaryota > Metazoa > Chordata > Actinopteri > Gonorynchiformes > Chanidae > Chanos > Chanos chanos. Next base: position 30,393,426 of record NC_044503.1, on the reverse strand, counting down.
TTGTAACTTTTCTTTTTAAAGGTTTTTTTTTTTTTTTCTCACAGAATCTACTGGGAAACATTATCCTAAAGTTAAAGCAATGACTTGAATATTGGTTAAGCAAGAGGTTAAAGGTCAATGATCTTTAGTCCTGGACACACACACACACACACACACACACAGCCTGAGTGTCCTGAAGCAGGATTTTGTAAGCATTTGTGTGAATCACAGTGTGTCATGGCTTGTCTGATTAGAATAATGAAGAGAGAGCTATAAAAAGCAGGTCATTAATTTTATTGGTCTTACATTAAGTTGTAAGTCCAAAGGACACACACACACACACACACACACACGCACACAAATACAAACATATAAATACTCAGAGAGGGTCACAGGGACACACGCACAGCCATACACACATACACGTGCCCGCACACACACACACACACACACACACACACAGAGGGAGAGATAGAGAGAAAGAGAGAGAGAGGGAGAGAGAGGACAGATGCTTAGAGAAAAAAAGTGGCAGCTGCTCTAAGAAAAAGTTGTCGTTGAAAGTCGTATGCTTCTTAGATTTACATGCATATTCTAAATATTTGGCAACATCATTTAAGGCAATAGCATAACATAAATAGGGTTGCCAGGTATTGCTAAGTAACATTATTCACATGATGCAGCACTAATATATGAGTCATAAACTGTTCATTCACTGTGAGAGTACTCTCTGTAACTGTTTCAAAGCAATATCAGAGCTACACACATATCAAATATAGAGTGCAACAGAGACCAAATTTAAGAAAAAAAAAAAGGAGTTATTTAACAGGAGTGAGGCTTCAGTCAGCCAATTCTCAGAGAAAAGAAAAAATATCCTGGTAACCAGCAATTCGTAGACAGCATAAACGGTTCGGACGATGATGTTCTCTCCTGACGAAATGTTCTTATCCAGTGTAATTGAAGATGAAAGAATCTGTGAACTGTTGCTTATTGTCAAAATGCGTGTGTGTGTGTATGTGTGTCTATGTATATGCGTGTGTGTGTGTATGTACGTATGTGTGTGTGTATGTGTGTGTGTGTGAGGCATTAAGCACTGAGGGCTTTGAAATATGAATTCATATGCTGAACATGCTGCCGTAATATTGTGAAATAGTCTTTGGGCTAGTTTGGGAGGATCTCCAGATATTATCCTGTTGATCTAGATATTTCATATTTGAAGGGACTCCAAGGCATCCAGCGGCCCACAATGCATTGCTCGGGGTTGTGGTCAACCTGATGTGGTCAAGGTTACTCTGACGGGAGAGGTCCTGAAGGGTGTGATATTCTGTGTGTGTGTGTGTGTGTGTGTGTGTGTGTGTGTGTGAGAGAGAGCTTTATATATGCAGTTCTGCCCTGATGCCTCAGTTGATTTGATTATTTATTTACTTTCATCTTTATTTATGGACTGAGGTCAGTTACCGGGGGCAA
>NC_044503.1:30381983-30386983 GCF_902362185.1 Chanos chanos | reverse complement strand
TAATACATTTGCATCGTGTCTGGGAAAAAAAAAAAAAAAATTGACATCTTTGATGCATTAGCAGAGGGAAAGTGCAGAAACCCCCAGAAGAATCTTTGAAAGCCTCTGAAATATTACGCTGCATAAAGGTACATTATCAGCCCACAGGAGAGAAGTCAAACAACTTTCCTCATTCACAGAGCTCCGAACCTCACCCCACTCTGCCCTTCTGCACATCATAATGGACATTCTAACTCTTTTTATTATTTTTTTTTTTTTAAACTTTATATAAAAGAGAGAGAAAAAGAAAAGAAAAAGGAAGTCAGAACTCAGGATGTTCAGACAAATTCAACACATAAAATATACATGAAGTGTGCGTGTGCGTGTGTGTGTGTGTGTGTGTGTGTGTGTGTGTGTGTGCGCGTGTGTGTATGTGTATGTGTACGGTTCTGCAAGAGAATTTTCCTTCTGACTTTCTGAACAGAGATTACATTATTTGATGCACATACATGCCTTGGATCTGGAATGTTGTTTTTTTTTTTTCCTTTTCTTCCGATTGAAATCTGAAGCACATACGTCTAAATATTTCATACGAACATTTAACAGCGCTTTATAGGTGCATCCCTCTCATTTCTGCTCTTCTGTGACAGCTGCACATCTGTCATCTATGTCTCAGCAAATAAATTGCCAGTGTCCAGTTGCAGTAATCTATCAGACGTAAGGTCGTATGTCTGGACCATTTCTGTGTAATTCTGCTTCCTGTGTTTGTCATGTCCCTTCCAATTCCACTCTCCTAAACAGAAGCCTCACCGTTTCCCTCGAACATGGGAGGGATGGAGAGAGGGAGAGAGAGAGAGAGAGAGAGAGAGAAACAGATAGAATATGAAAGAAGCAATTTTGCTGATTTGAAAATTCCTGTCTTGGTGATTCAAGGGGCCTTTTCTGTCTGAGTTTTCCTGGAGAATAGCAAGCGGGTCAGAAAAAGATGCTGCTGTCTTACACACACACACACATCACACACTCACACACACACACACACACACATCACACCTCACACATCACACACTCACACTCACACACTCACACACACACACACACACACACACACACACACACACACACACACACATCACACACACACACACACACACACACACAGAAAGATGTATACACTCATAACTCAAACACATGATCACAGAGACTGCAATCAATCAGTCTGTTTCTCCAATCACTGATCTCTCTCTCATATTTTCTCTCTCTCTCTCTCTCCCTCTCTCTCTCTCCCTGTTGTATACTTTTTACTTGGGGGTGGGAGGTTTGCAGGTGGGAAAGCCAGGGGTGCTGATGGTTTGGAACACATCGGCAGAGGACACGACGATGAAAAACAGATTCAGCTGCGGTGCTGGGGTGTTTTCTTTGCGTGGTATTAATATCTCATTCAACGCTAAGGATGAATAACCTCACTGTGGCTAATGCGTGGACACTTATAACGCGCATGAGTCATCATCAACTCTTTCTCTCTCCATCTCTCCCCTTCTTTCACCATTGACAAGGCTGTTTTTACTATTGAGAAAAAAAGGATAGCATGATTATAGCAGACGGTTTTTACTGAGAGAGACAGAGAGAGAGAGAGAGAGAGAGCGAGAGAGAGAGAGAGAGAAAGAGGGAGACAGAGAGAGAGACAGAGAGAGAGAGGGAGAGGGGGAGAGAGAGAGGGGGGGGGGGGAGAGAGAGGGAGAGAGAGGGAGAGAGAGAGAGGGAGAGGGGGGGAGAGAGAGAGAGAAAGAGAGAGAGAGAGAGAGAGGGAGAGGGAGATTGTAGAGGCGGACGAGTAGGACGTGTTCCCCATTCTATCCTCTCCTTGTAATGTTTCGACATCCTGCCAATCAAAACGCTCGACTCAGTGATTGATGTTTCCACGGGCCAGTGACAGATCGTTTGTCTCTGATTAGAAGCATTGACTGTCACTCGATTGGTCAGAATGGGTTTTCTGACAGGCGGCGGAAGACAAACACGCCCGTGAATCTGACTCATCCTTCACTCCTTGTGAGAAATGGATGACAGAGAAAAGAAATAAGGCATTAATCTATTCAACACGCTCACTACTCATCCCTCCCATTTCTCTCACGTTCTTTTTTCCCCCATTTAACAGTCACACATGACCTTACAATCGCTTTCCTTTATAATTAACCACCTCACATGGTAAATCAGATCAGAGGCAGCGTTTGGCCGTTCAAACTGAAACGATTGTAAATTATTTTGAATGTTTTGTCTTAACTGAATATTTACATACTGATAAAATGGACACTGACCAGTGTGCACACGTTTTATGTACCACCTAAAGCAGTGCTTGTTTACCGACAAGTTGTTTACTGCTTGTTTATTGAGGTTTCAGGCCTCGCGGTCAGCTAAGTTGTTTGGTGACAATGTTTATTGTGAAAAGTTGCCATAGAAGTAAAGGTGAAGGAAATACATTTCACTGGGTTGTATGATGTCAAATGCTGTTTGCTTTATAGCAAAGAGTGTATTAGTTTTATTTCTTTATTTTTTTATGTGAAGGTTATAGTCTGAGGTTTTGTACCACAACGCCTAAACACCTCGTTTCACAACAGCTAAAATAAAACAAAAAACAAAAAAAAAAAAAACAGGAAGTATTTATGAGTGACATTAATGTATTGGCAGTCACACAAAACAAGCGGTAAAAAAGGGGTAAAAAAAACTGTTAATGGGACCTACATGTGACATATTTCAAGAAAAGCTTTTTTTGTTGGGGTTTTTTTTGGGGGGGGGGGGGGGGTGGTTGTTCTATTTCTGTATCTTATTCACGTCCCAGTCAAGTTTCACATCTCTCTCTCTCTCTCTCTCTCTCTCTGTCAGTGATTCACCCTCATCTAAATGCCATCATGAGCTGACAAGTCATTCTGTCAGTCCTCCTCTCCCAGCTCATCCCTTCTTCTCTTTCTCTCTTTCCTTTTTTTTTCTTTTTTTTTTACCCATCTGACACCTCGTCTCTTGGCTGTTGTAGTTTTTCACACTGGTCGACAGGCCCGTCTGACGCGCTCTGATCCTCTCCAGAACGGAAAACCAAATTCATCACTCAATGTCTCGTTCCTCACACGACAAAATAGATGTTGACCCTCGTGCAAATGTACGGAATTTTTTTTTTTTGTTCTGTAGTTTTATGAGTCGTTTAGAAGTGCGTGTGTGTGTGTGTGTTTGAGGCATTGTTGTGTGTGATAGTGTGTTTTGTGAGGTTGCATAGAGCTGTGTTAAACTGTCCTCAGGTTTTTTTGTTTTTTTTTGTGGAATATCACTTGTGTGTGAAAAGTTGCGTTTAGAAACGATTTTAAAAGTATTGGTGTACAGCCGTCCTGCGATGCACTGGCGACCTGGCCATCGTGTTTCCTCGTCTTTCGCCCCAATGAGCGCTTGGATAGCCTCCAGCACCCCCGCGACCCTAATTAGGATAAGCGGCTTGGAAAGTGAATGAGTGAGCGAGTGCGTGAGTGGTTTACAGCAGTTACAATCATTATTTTGTAACGCAGTTTCATGATACTTTAAAAAAAAAAGTTCTTTTGGGTTTGCTTCTCTGAATGCTGAATCAGAGTTGTGGTTTGCCAGAACTTTAGTCTAAAGCTCAGCTCAAATCAGAATGACTAAAAAATGCAGCCAAGACGAAACTGATGAAAGTTTTTTTTTTTTTTTCGCACCTGAATTTCTGCCAAAACATTCGAGTCAACATTTCAGTGAATATTTTAAAATGCAGACACACTAAAACCCAACACCGAAATGAATTGGCTGGAGACTTGACTTATTCTTGGACAGGGGAAAAAAAAAAAACCCTTGTAGAATCTTGTTTTAAGAAATACTGTTTACGCGACACATTCTGACTCAAAATAAACCATATTTTACATGTTATGTAAAATACTACATTTTCCATTCTGGTCTTTTAACTTCATCATCAATTAAAGTGAGACTGCATAATACAGATCAGGAGGGCTACATTTTTGGCTGATCTGGATTTGATTTCTGGTAGCGTAATCTGGATTCCAGCTTTGCCAGTGTAAACAGAAGCGATATTCAGATGATAGGTCCTAAAAGGATTAGTGACTTAAAAGCCATGTTAACACAGCCGCTTTCTCTACTGGAAAGCAGTGTTATCTATTTCACCAGATTTTTAATTGTTCACTGTTTTGACTCGTGGCATACTGGGAGGTGTGGGTCTCTGTTATCTGCCATCTGAATTTTGTGTTGATGACAGAGCAAGTGATCATGTTAAAATCATTATTCAGTAACAGTTTAGAATACATGGTCAGTTTGTCTTTAGTTACAGCTAGTGAGTGATTTAATATTGAGTTATTGATTAAAATGAAAAGAAGACACCCAACTGATACTTTGTTAGCACAGTCTGATGAGGCTCTCAGTCTAAGTTCATTAGAAGCAACCTTTACCAGCACATTTCATATATAATGTGGTTAGGGGTCATCTAACAGATCATGACGTACAATACAGAAAATTGGCTTAATTCACAAGTCTGTAATAGGCAGTTTTTTGATTACCAACTATTGGCTTGATTTGGTTTAATAAGTGACCTGTGTTGGCCCCCTAGTTAAAGCTTCATATTTTTTTGTTAGGTAGTCTGTTTCTCAGTGTGGTTCTTCTTTCATACATGCTTTTTTTCATAGATACTGTGTGTGTGTGTGTGTGTGTGTGTGTGTGGGTTTGTCTGTGTGTGTTCAGGTACAGCTTTATCTTACACGAGTCTGAATTTAAACTGAAATTCTCCTCTTATTCTCTCTTGTTCTCTGTAAAACACTACAAACAAGACTGAGGTAGAGCACCCACCTATTCAACCCAATCACACGAGAACTCGACAAGAAAAGCCGTCAGCACACAGGACAGAAACACTGACTTCTTCCTAAATAGAAGACATTGCCTCTGGCCTGAGATAACCAATGTAATCTTCAGTTGTAATTTGTCTGTGTGTTTGTGTGTGTGTGTGTGTGTGTGTGTGTGTGTGT
>NC_044503.1:30369483-30376983 GCF_902362185.1 Chanos chanos | reverse complement strand
TGATTAGTAGGTTGTGGCTATAAGAAATTATTATTTAATGATGCATTGCCTCTTTTGACAACCTGTAATGAGTTTGGGAAAAATGGACTTCATTTCTAAAAATCAATGGCAGTCAGTGGCCAGATTATGTGTGTGTGTGTGTGTGTCAGAGAGAGTATGTGTGTATGTGTGTGCCTGCATGTGTGTATGCACATCTAAGTTTTGAATGTATGATTGTACATCTGCACACAGGGCTGTTTGTAATCAAATAAATATATATTTGGTTTGTGTTTTTTTTTTGGGGGGGGGGGGTTGTTTTAAGAAATGACTGTGTACATTTTTAGTCATCTCTCTCTCTCTCTCTCTCTCTTTCTCTCTTCTCTCTCTCTGTATATATATAAATGTTTTATGTTCGAAATGCTGGGACTCCATCTCTCCTTTAGAAACTTAAGTATGCCACAAAAACTGATGTTCAGAGAGGGATGAACCACCTTGCAGTCGTCTGTCAGAGAGTCTGGAGAGGAGTCTAAAAACGACTGTTTCGCCAGGAGAGAAAACTCAAACATTTAACACCAGCATCAGAGGCGTCCTAATCTTCCACCATTTATGTTCACATTCATATTTTAATTTGTATAGTTAGCAATGCAGTATTTTTGATGACATTTCAGTCTAATGTCATTGAAAGGAATGAAAAAAAAAAATTCTTGAGGCTTCTTGAGTTTCTAAATATGTTCCGCTCTTACGTTAATTCTCAAAGGAACCACAATAACACAGTTTCCATTTTAACTGAGTTTTGCTTTTTCTTTTTTTTTTTTTGGGTACTTTCTAGCCTTTTCCTCTCTTTCTCTTAACTTCGATGTGTGTTTTAAGGAATGCGACTGTTTGAGTCGTCTGCACCCGGAAGACACGCGGCTAAAAGAGCAGTCATCAGTATTCCTAAGCGAAGTCTTATCAAAGTCTCGTCTGTTTGAATTATGTCACATCAGAGCGGGCCCCGCACTCCAAACATCTCCCTGAGCCATAAGAGTGAGATCAAACCCTCAGATTAAGAGGATTGACGCATGCTGTGAAATAATCCCAAATTATCATCCCAGCCGCTGTGGTTAAAATAGCCACTTTTTTTTTTATTTCAGATTTCTGCCTTTTTAAGGTTGTTTTAAGTGCTTTAATATGGTGTTCGAGGATCCGAAATTCAAAAGTCGACGCTGTTCAATAAAGCTGATCGCTAGAACCATCAGAAGGCAGATTTTTAAATTTTTTTTATCAGCTTTCACTTTGACTCTACCAATGGAGAAAATGTTCAGCAGCAATTTAATGCCAGACGGATCTGCTCGGATCCAAATCTGTATGGAGAGACAGGTAGATTTATTACCATAATATCACTCACTCTGTTACACCATCTGACTGTAATAGTGGTCTGTTCTGTTTGTCTTATTATACCAGGAGTGGGTTACACCTGATGCCTCTTTCCTGGATAAACCCACGTGTTTCCCCAGCCTTTTTTTTTCGTCCAGTGCATTTGTGTATAATTGCACCTGTCTGTCAAAGTCATGCCTGCACCTGCAGTTCTGTAGCAGCTGCCCAAGATCCATGTCCCTCACACCTGTCTCCATCACTGAACACTTCATCGTACCAATATGCTTCGTACGAGTTTGTTTGTCTCACCTGTTTTTACTCCGCCCACCGCCCCCCCCCCCCCCCCCCCCCCCCCCGCACATGCACATGTACATGCACATGCACACGCACACACACACACACACGCACACATGTTTCTCTGGTAACTGCCCCCGTTTTTTGGGGGCTTTTTTTCCCCCGCCGTAGGTTTCTGAAGGCGAGGGACAGATTTTGGCGTTTGTTCCTTTTCACTCCCTTTCGTCGTTCTTTTTCCACTCCTCCCTTTTCTCAAAACCTCAAAAGAAATCAGAAGGAGGAGTCGCTCTCGTTCTCAGTCCTGGAAATAGCACTCACATTCTCACAGTTCTGCGGTGTTCCCAAATCTCAAACAGGATTCCCCTTTAAGGCATTGAGTCATTAGTTCATCAGGGACTTCTGAGCGATGCATAGCTCTAGGCCTCTAGCTAGCACAGGGAAAATATCACTCCAGATATTTTGAGTGGTTTCCCTCATTTCAGATTTTTTTTTCTTTTGCTTCATGAATATGAATGAATGATTTTTTAGTGCTTTTTTTGAGCTGTAGCATAAAGAAAAACAGCATAAAAATGTTCATATGTTCGGTCTGGGTTTCTTTTTGGGTGGGGGTGGGGGGGGGGGGGTTGTTTGTTTTTTAATCAGGCAGCTGTTGTGTAGGAGGACCATTTTTAGTGTGACACTTTCGCCTCTATGCTGCGAATACACACAGGAATTTTTGTATGTTGCCAAAGTGTTGATTGTAGTGTTACGGTACAATACACTATATTATATTTATTTACAATATAAGATATTCTGCATATCGTACAATATTGTTAACCTACTGGAGAACAATGCTGAATATAGCTTCGACACTTCAAGAGAGATAAGATTTCACAACCACGAATTGTGAATTTTTTGAAACAGGGGTTGGGGATGTGACACAAACATTCACATAAACATAAATACTGATATTTTGTCTGTGGGCATTTTTAGGTTCTTACGCAGAGGTAGAACGTTTTTTTGACTTGATGTGCAGGTGTTGAATGAAGTAATGATAACATGTGCAGAGAGCAGATTCATCCCCTAGGACGGACAGAGGAGACTCTGGGACACACACTGGTGTTTTAGATCAAGATACAAGTAGATGCTCCCCGCTGGTTCGTTGTCAAAACTGAACACACTCCTCCGCATAAATCTGCTCCGCGTAACCACGGGAACCGCATTGCATTAAGAATATCGATTAGGGAGTTAGAGTAAAGAATAGCGCATAAAATTATTTCTAGAAGTTTCAGCGGCGGTGAATGTGCAGATTCAAATGCCACTGCTGTGGTAAAATGTCACAATACATGTCCTCAGTAGGTGGCGCTCAAGAGAGAGTTCAATACATGTTTCACAGTTTTTCATAGACATACTTCTTGACATAAATTTACATTAATTAGCATCATTAATATGGGTAATCAGTCTGAAAATAGCACTCTAAAAACAATTGAGCTCAATCTTGGCTTTTACCTTACTTAACTTACCGTTAGCATAGACACTTCAAGCATCATCATGAGAAATAGAGCACCATAGTGATGGTGACTGACAGACTGAAATGCAACTATCTGTCTCTTGTGAGTTAGCACAGTTTATGAGATGAACAGATACGTTAAGGAGGCAATATTTTGTAAATTCAGTATTAAATTTACAGGCAGAAAAATAAATACTGTATAGACTGAGAAATGAGCTGCTCCATAATTATACCCGCTGTCCCTGTATGACATGTCAATCTCATATTTTTCAATCTGGAAAATTAAACAAAATGAAAGGTTTGCTGTGGCAATGATAGCATTTTCTGTCAAACAGTTTGTAAGTCTGTCGAGTAGAAAGATGATATGCAGGAGTAGTCTTATGGAGAGGTAATTAACTTTGCGCACACACACACACATGTACACACACACACACACACACACACACACACACACACACACACAGTGTCATTGTAGATATATGAAAGTAAGATATTAAAATCATGATTTTCAGACACCTTTATTAAAGAGATGTTGTGGTTACATGTAGATTAACCATTTGTCACTGGGATGAGAGGGCTGATTTAGATTATTTTTGATGAATATCACCCCCTTCTGAACTTCATATAAATGTTATGAAACTTCATAAATAATATTCTGAGTAGTTTTGATAAGGGAACAGACTGTCACAGAAGATTAACACTCTGCACTCTGAAAACAACATTAAAATAAGAAAAAAAAAAAAAAGAAAAGAAAAGCTAGCCTTTTTAGGAACTTTTTTAAAGACTTGTTTGTTATAAAAGTACTTGCAAAAATTCCAGTCCTGTGTTTCCCAAAAGGATTAAATCAAAGACGTTTGACATAATAAGAGACTGATTTCACCGAAAAGAACTTCTTCAAAGAAAAACCTGGTCACATTACCTCTTCAACTTCTTTAGTCCTGCAGGGAATAAAGAAGTGCATAAAAATAAAACTCAATAAAAATGTGCTGTTTTTAAGTAAACATCTTTAGGCCTTAAACACATGAGAATTGGATTGTAAACAGCGTGTTGCGTCTGCATTTGACACAGCTCTAATCTTCGACTCGGGATCTCGCTTCGGGAGTTGACGGTGATGGTTTGGCTTGGAATGTGGCTGTCAATCAAACGTTTATAATTAGATGGAAATGACTCCTCGTCGTGTGGAGCCAGATCACATAGGAGTCTGAATGGATCTTCTCCCGTTTGCATAGAAACAGATGAACTTTAGCCAAACACTTGGCAAAGCTCTCTCTCTCTCTCTCTCTCTCTCTCTCTCTCTCTCAGGGACCTGTTTTTCTCAGCCTCCTCCGATCAATACCCATCCATCCATCTATCCCCCGCACGCTACCCTCTCTCTCGCTCTGTGTTTTTCCTCTGTCTTTCTCTCAAAGTGATTGAGGCAGAGGCTGACACATCTCCTATGGGACACGCGTTATAGAACCCCCGCTCGACCCGAGACGATTTTTTTTTTCTCTTTCTTTCTTTCTTTCTTTTTTTTTTTTTTTTTTTGTAAATCAGAGGATTAGATCGACCTATAAATAGAGGCTCGGGAGGTTTTTTCCAGCCCTAGAAATACCGTGGAATCAGAATACAGAAACCCGAAGCGAACGCACGCGTGCTTGGGTACTTATGCACGTACACGCCGCACGTCAGAGATAAGAGGCTGAAATCAGAGAGAGGGACAATGGGAAAAGGAACGAGAGCAAGGGTAACAGAGCGATGTAGAGGGAGAGGAAAGGAGAAAGGTTAGGCAGAGACAAAAGTTTAAAAGAGAGAGAGCGAGAGAGAGAAAGACTGTGCACAGGCAAAGACCTACAGACATGCTCCTTGTTCTTTTGGGTTGTGTTCATTCATGTTTAAAGCGGAACAGGAACGATAGTGACAGAAATAGCTTGTACCATGTTGCTGCTTTTTTTTTTTTTCTTAGCTAAAACTTTGTAAAAAAAAAAAAAAAACTCTACAACACATCTCAACTGCTGTGCTAAACATCCATTATGGATTGTGATATTCAGATTTGTAGATGGAGGGTGGCAGAAAGAAAGAAAGAAAGAAAGAAAGAAAGAAAGAAAGAAAAGGGGGGGAAAGTCGTCTTTTCGTCTTTTTGAGAGGCCGGTGTTGGTCTGTATTTTCCAAAGTAAAACCACTCATAACAGGCCTGTAAAAAGAAAAAAAAAATCTCTACTTTTCTCATTTTCACACTGTGTTAAAAATAGATCATAGATTCCTGAGTCAATGAATGAATGGATGAATCACCGCATGGATGGATGATTGGATGGATGGATGGATGGATGGATGGGTGGATGGATGGATGGGTGGGTGGATGGATGGGTGGATGGGTGAGTGGATGGACGACTGGATGGATGGATGGATGGATGGATGGATGGATGGATGGGTGGATGGATGGATGGATGGATGGATGGGTGATGGATGGATGGATGGATGGATGGATGGATGGGTGTTGGATGGATGGGTGATGGATGGATGGATGGATGGATGGATGGGTGATGGATGGATGGATGGGTGATGGATGGATGGATGGATGGATGGGTGATGGATGGGTGGGTGGATGGATGGGTGGATGGGTGATGGATGGATGGGTGGATGGGTGATGGATGGATGGGTGATGGATGGATGGGTGTTGGATGGATGGGTGATGGATGGATGGGTGGATGGATGGATGGGTGAATGAAGGGATGATTTAAACGAACGGACGGACAAATAAAAGAAGGACGTGTTTCTTTTCCCCCTCACGCCACAGAGACACAGTAGGCGAGTGTAGCGGCGGCGACAAAACGAAAGTGACAAAGCGCCGCGTTATCCGTAAAGACCGAAATAAATTGCAGTCACGCGAGGAAACAGCTGCTCAAGTGGTAAACACAGCCACGCTAAAATAAGCCAAGAACGGTGGTAAACACACAAATAAACAAACAAACAAACAAACTCTTGCACTGGGAGTTTTCCCCTACACTTTCAGACAGGCCAAAGGCAGTGTCTCACAGACAGTTAAGTGAATGGTGATGTCGTCAGTGATACGTACGACCACCGTTCCTAAAAACATTATTCAAAGGTCATCTGCCACGGCACAGAAGTGTCGCTCAGTCGCCGGATACTTTAGGAAAAGTCCACTGAGGTTTGTTTAACTGGGGATGACTGTGTCTTTCAGCAGTTAACATGAGAAATATAAACCCTCATTACGGAGGTAATTATGTCGCTAATCTTCAGGATGTCCTAGAGCAGTTCCTTAAATTGGATTTTTTTTTCTTTCTTTCTTTCTTTCTTTCTTTCTTTCTTTCTTTCTTTCTTTTTTTGCCGTGCATATGTGCGTGTCTGTTAACCTGCGTGACTGTATGTCTGTGCGTGCGTGTGCATGTGAGTTTGTGCTTTTGGCTATGCCTTTGGAATCTCGCCGGTTGATTTATTCATTCACTTACACTTACTCCACAGACTGGTGAGGATGGAACAGAATCAGAGATGCAAACAAATTTACATATTGTACATCAGAGCATACAGGCTGTCTTACCTCTACACGTGCACACACACACGCACACACACACACACTATATTTATGATTCGTGTGTGTGTGTGTGTGTGTGTGTGTGTATGTACGGGAAAGAAAGTATGAGCGATGACAAGATGGTGTGTGTGTGTGTTTGTGTCTGTGTGTGTCTGTGTGTGTTTGTGTGTATGTGTGTGTGTGTGTGTGTGTCTGTGTGTCTGTGTATGTCTGTGTGTATTTGTGTGTTTGTGCGTGTGTGCGGTGGATTGGACATGGTAGGCAGTAGAGAAAATAGTCCTGTTATGTGTCAGCTATAAACCTGACGAATGGTTTAAAAGAACTGTACCTTGGAAAAGCAGGCTGCTTTTTATTAGTCCGGGAAATTAAAAAGAAGTTTGTTAAAGGTTTTACTTTGTGACATTGTGCTGAATTTAACTGCCTATAAATGCAAATGCTTGCGTTAAGCACTTTGCAGAGTGCTCATAGATGCTTTATCATGGCATTGCGGCAAGCGCCACACGACACTGTTAAATGCACAGCGAGACTGTTTAAAGGGAAAGAACCTTCACAAGAGCGCAGAGGAGAGAAAGGATGTGTGTGTGTTTGTGTGTGTGTGTGTGTGTGTGTGTGTGTGTGTGTGTGTGTGTGTGTGTGTGTGTAAATGCACCCTGGGTCTCTCATAGGGCAAGGCTTGATGAGTGAGTGGAAGAGTGTGTGAGTGAGTGAGTGTGTGAGTGAGTGAGTGAGTGTTTGTGTGAGTGAGTGAGTGAGTGAGTGAGTGAGTGAGTGAGAGTGAGTGAGCGAGGGGGCAAGTGAACAGGGGAGGGAGTGTGTGTGTGAGAGAGTGAGTGAGAGTGAGTTAGTGAAC
>NC_044503.1:30326983-30354483 GCF_902362185.1 Chanos chanos | reverse complement strand
GACACGTATGGTTGTGTGTTTGATGTGGGGCCCAGTTGGAAGTTTCTGCTCTTTGGCAAGGCATCTCCCTCCCGAGAGATGCTGTGTAGAATCCAATGTGGCAGCTATCTGACGTGGATACACAGAGTCAAATTTTTAGCTGTCAGGGGCTTTTTTGTGTGTGTGTGTGTGTGTGTGTGTGTGGGCTCTGTTGGACTTCTTCTTTTTTTTTTCTTTTCTTTTTATCATTTTCATTACATTTTACGAATTTATTCTGTGTCAAAACTCATGCTTTTAGACACACTTACGTTTGAAGTCTGTTCAATTATGCTAAAACACATTCTCCTCACAAGGCTTTGGCAGCTAATACGCTGTGGACTAAATTTATAAGCGCAAGTCAAAAAATCAAAAAATCACACTCTAGCTCAAGCTTTTTTTTTTTTTTTTTCATTCTTTTTTTTTAATTACCCACTACGATCCACGCTCTCACGCTTTTTCAGTTACTAACCTGTCATTAAGGTTTTTGGCACCGCTGTGATGCTCACAAACCGATTAATCCCTGATACATCTGCTACGAGTGCAAACAGTTATTCTGAAGTCCAAGGGAGAGATATCATCTCCCATGGGTTCTCACCTACCTGCTCTCATGAAACAGACATCAAATACTGACTTGCGCACAAATGTCAATATTTGACATTTTCAAGGGGGAAGGGAAAGGGGGGGGGGGGTGTCAATATTTGACAGAGTTGCTGTTTTGTTCTATTTTAGGCTATTATTTCTCATTCTCTCTGGTCCCCTTTTCATTTTCAGTCAGATCTCATACATTCTGTTTTCCTCCAAAAATGCCACAAAGTCCAGTCCTGGCCCTGGTAATCTATGTCTAATCACAGTTACAAATTAACCAAAAAAAAAAAGCTAATCATAGTTACAAAGAGTCAAGATTCAAAGATGAGTTATATGAATAGCCAGACCATTGCTTTTCACATAACCTTAAGAGTAAAGGCAGTTACCATTATGAAACAAATGTTTCACTTCTTTTTACACTGGATATTATCATTCCCAAGAGCAGGTTAACTTCTTATGGTACAACTGACTCAACTGACTGACCCAAATCGCCAAGTTATTTCTACTTCAGCTGTCCGCGGAAGTGACAGAACTGTTGAACTCTTTCTGTTTCATCACCTAGTGTAGAGTTTAATGAGGGCTTAACTCTCGGTGATGAGAGAGGAGGAGAAAGGAGTCGAATGTGACAGTGGACCACCGTTGCCCAGCAACTCTGCGGCCTTAGCCAGACTGTTCCTCGTTAGAGCAGTTTGTGTGCTTGTGTGTGTATGTGTGTGTGTGTGTGTGTGTGTGTAGTCCATTAACGGACTTTTTCTCACCCTAGACAAAGTATTATGATGGCATTTGTTTGTTGCAAAGGTTACTGTGATGAAGCTAACAAGTTGTGTGTCTGAGAGCGATTCTTGACATTTACACCATCTTTATCCGGTTGTCTTCATTATCCGTATCAGTGTTAAGGGGTAATATTTTCTAGTCTTTTCCTTGCGTTGTCTGTGACTATATTTAGGGAATTTCCATTTCTTTCAAGCCATATGTACATCTACCGTTGATCAGGGAAAGCATCCGTTGATAGATTCATTCCCTGAGTATTTTCCATCATAGAACTTGCCTCTAATCTAACAGTGTGTTTTTGTATGCAGCATAAATGCTATGGAGAATGCCATGCAGCACAGAACACTTTTCTTTTCCACGTACAATCTTTTATGCAGCTCAACTTTTGAGACGAACCTCAACCTACCTACAAACTCTAGCATGTTGCTATGGCAACTCCATTAGAGCTATGCGTGGAGCTCTGTCCCTTTTGTAATTGAAAACTAAAAAAAAAAAGAAAAAAAAAGAAAAAAAAAAAGGCAGGAATAACAATGCAAAGCACTTGCAAAGACGTTAAAAGTATTTTCCCTCCATTCTGATTCTGAATTCATGTACAACTGGAATATATTTGGGAAATCAATGAACGATCACCGCTCTCCGTACGACATACGTCACATTATACTTTATAATGGTCTCTATTTCAATTTTTATTAAAGGAAAAGATGTCAAGTCCAATTGTAAAATATGTCAGATAAGAGAGATATTAATATTCTCTCTCTCTCTCTCTCTCTCTCTCTCTCTCTTTCTCTCTGTAGGACAATGCTGAGAAGGAGAAAGCCATAGCTAAGGCACTGGAGGACCTGAAGGCCAATTTCTATTGTGAATTATGTGACAAGCAGTACCACAAACATCAGGAGTTTGACAATCACATCAACTCCTATGACCACGCCCACAAACAGGTGAGCTCGACGACCTCAGAGGAGCACTACACGCTTTAATGTTTACAAAAATAAATAAACAAACAAATCAGTGTAATCAGACCTGAAGGATAAAAAAGAACATCAATTGGTTCGGAGGAACAAAAAAAAAAAAAGAGGAGAAAGATAAGATTGGGCCGTTGCAAGGGCACAGAGAAAGTCCAGTTTCGGAAAGAAGGGAACTAAAGAGGAGAAGAAACAAATGGGATGGAAGGGTAAGGGTAGAGATAGAGGAGAAGAGCAGAGAAAAATGAAAACGGAGGAGAGAAAAGGAGAGGAGAGAAGAGACAAGAGGAGAGGAGCAAAGTGGGTAGGAGAGGAGAGGAGAGGAGAGGAGAGGAGAGGAGGCAGCGTAGGAGCGGAATGCCATGCACTAACTGGCAGTGTGCCACGGTACATGTCAGGGAGCTGGTGCCCATCTGTGTGGCATCTAAGGTCGAACATATTCCGCAGCCTTGCCAACCTCGCTTCATGCTCAGACTGTAACTCTTTCTTTAACTAAACGCTCCACTCTGACAACACGGTTCTCAGCATTTCATCCCTGTTCTGTTTGAATGACAAACAGTACTTACCCCTAAACAGCCAATGTAATCTAGCTAATATAACTCAAGGTCTCGCAATGCTCTTTCCTTTACCAGAGCACGCTGAAGCAGAAAGGCCTGTCATTAGAGTGTGAACAGGAATTACAAGTTATGCAAGCTTAACGCTAATGCGACATTTAGCCAGTGGCAATTACAAGAACAACACTCACAGACAGAGAAAAAGCAAGAGAACAAGATAGCGAGAGAGAGAGAGAGAGAGAGAGAGAGAGAGAGAGAGAGAGAGAGAGAGAGAGAGAGAAGGAAGAAGGAAAAAATCATACAGACGGGACGGGAGAGAGATTAAAGGGGAGGACAGTAGCCTTTGGCTCACACTAAAACGAACGATTAGTCTCACCACGGAGAAGATTTTGCTGAGAGGAGCAATCAAACATGTTTCGTGAAGAGATGCTCGTTTGCGGTTTTCGTACGCAAGACCAGATCCAACAGCGTGTGTTTATGTGTAGATGACAGTTTGTTCGTTCGCTTGTACGCGTCTGGTCTTGTTAGTCACGGACAACGTGCCGCGGTTCAACGCTCCAAACGGAAGAGGATCAGAAGAACATTCTATTTATGCTCCGTACCTTAAATATGTTCAAATCATGAGACGGTTTAAAAGTACAGGGTAAAATACGCATCGTGGGGACTAATTAGAAAACGTCAATTTTATAAGGTAGTCCACCGGACGCTGCCTAAAAGCAGTCAGTGGCGAAACATGATGTGCTCAAACCATCTCAATGACTCGACTGGCCCTTCTTTTAGCTCAAGTGATTAACTTCCACCCACGTTTAGTATTCATTCATTCTCGGGGCAGCACAGCATCTCAGTGTAGTGCTTTTGAACTATCGCCCGGTGCGGCGTGTAAAGCGCGTCATTAAGCGGGCTCTCCGCCTAGTGTGACACAGTGAAATATTCATAACGCGCCGAGATCGCGCGACCTCGCGGGTCTCAGAGGCCGCCGCGGTGTCATCACCCGAAAACCCCGCCACTTCAGTCGGCCGTCGCGGAAATGCCGGGGGCGTGGCTTCGTCGCCTCGTTCCTGGAAAGGTTCTGCTGCCGCATGTTTCAAATCCCTCCACGATCTCCAATCGCTTAGCCTTTATACCCAGCACATTCAGAGAGATAGAGAGAGAGAGCGAGAGTGAGAGAGAGAGAGAGAAAATCATTCATGTATGCAGGTACTCATTTAATTAGTGTTTAAGAGTTGACCATAAAACAGTCCTCCTTTTACAAGAGCTGCAGAGAGATGCAATCCCACCACTTGCCTTCACTTCAAATTAAAAGAGAGAGGGGAGAGGTACGCTGGTGGCGGCGGCTAGGTTAGCGAAAAAAAAAAAAAAAAAAAACAGAGCCAGGAATGGGGCGTCAAAGAGATGAGGCGAAAAGGGGAAAAAAAAAAAAAGAAATAAAGAACAACAAACAGTGAAAACAACTAGTAAGACAAGGGAGCAAGAGATAAAGAGAAAAAAAAGAGAGGTGAAGAGGGGACACCATTATGCATGCGGCAAGGCGAGCCCAATCTGGAGGGATTCCCCAGTAATTCCTGAAGCGGAATACAATCTTCACGCCCGGAGACAGAAGCTTTGCTCCGTTACATTTTTTATACGTCAAGCTCGCAGAGGGACGCAAAAGTTTTACTCTTTTTTTTTTTTTTTTTAGAGGAGCGGGAAGACCCAGTCATGCATGTACGTCTATAAAAAGCAAAGCGGACAAGCATATGCTTGTTAATGTTTAATAAACAGCCCAGGGGAGCTTTGAAAGAAAGTGTGAAAGTGTATGGTCCACCCTCAGGGCTCCCCCCCCCCCCCCCCCCCTCTGAGACTCGAATACTGCTGCTGCTAAAGCCAAAAAAAAAGAAAAAGAAAAGAAAGAAAGAAAGAATGTATTTTTAAACGACGCAGAAACTGTCCGTTTTGTCCTTCGAAAGAACGTTTCTTGCGTGGGATTGCATTTTTCGAAGCCTTTAAAACTTTAAAAAGAAGAAGAAAACTGTTGCTTGTGTTCCAGTCGTAGAGAACCAACGAGGCCTCGAGGTTTGACGCGTAAAATCCATAAATAAGTAAGTAAGTTATTTGGAGAACGACAAGTAAAAAGAAAGTAAAAAAGGAACGCTGTGTAGATGTACAAGTGTGACGGAGGTGAATCAGTCAAGAATGGAGCAAAATGTGTGGAAAAAAACTCCGCTTTTTTTTTCCCAAAGACGCTTTGGCCGCTGACTTGTCATTTTGTGTCTTTAGCTGACATGCTAAGACGCTAGTTACCTACTGTGAGACTGGCGGTTTGAGGCTAGCTTGTGGTAAATCTGTTATGCAAGCATTCCACGGGAAAGGAGTGCATCAGACAGCACTTGGAAGCCCAAAGGATAGGCAAAATATACGACTGTGTAAAGTGACATTAAGATATTAGGCTTGCTAAATCGCAAATCACCCGAGTGTTTTGCTTTTGCGCTCAATAAGACTCTAAGGGAATCTTAGCCACAAGCGTTGTGAATCTAACCGTCCATATGGTAGCAGTCAATAGCTGATTATGTTAATGCTGAAAGCCAAAAAACTGCTCTCTCTACAATTTAGGAATATGTTCTGCAGCTCTCTCTCTCTCTCTCTCTCTCTCTTCTCTCCTCCCCTCCTCTCTTGCTTTTCTCTCTCTCTCTCTCTCTCTCTCTCTCTCTCTGTCTCTCTCCTTCTCTGCCTCTCTTTCTGAATTCCCCTGTTTTCACATAGAGCGAGGCAATAATACCCACCCAGCAGAGTTAAACCCAAAATGATAGACAGGGTGACAGAAAGCTTGCCCCCCTCCTCCCCCCACCCCCTCCCCCCGTTACCTCCCCACTGTCTGAAAACTCCCATAGTCTCTTACTCTCTTGTGTCTGTACAACCACAGATAGCAGCAAGTTCGACAAATACCTCTGAGTGACACAGCAGGAGAGAGAAACAGAGAACTGGAGAGAGAGAGAGAGAGAGAGAGCGAGAAAGAGAGAGAGAACTAGAGAGAGAGAGAGAGACAGAGAGAGCGAGAAAGAGAGAGAGAACTAGAGAGAGAGAGAAACAGAGAACTAGAGAGAGAGAGAGAGAGAGAGTGATAGACAGAATTGTTAAATTATTCATGGTATTAACATCCAGGAGCACGATTAATACGTCCAGGAAAGCCTCGGGTCCTGGAAAAAAAAAAAAAAAAGCTCCTTACAGCACGTTCGCAATCTTCTTCCTTAAATCTCCTTTCCTTTCTCATTTCCTACGTATCAAAAGGAAAAAAAAAACAGAAAAAAGGGGAAAAGGAACTCTCTCTGCTCCTTAACGTCCCAAGCATATTACAGTGTGAGTCATTAGTGCATAGACATACAACCTTTCCCTCCTCTTAAACCTCAACAAATAGTTATCCTGTCAAACTGTCATCTTGCCAACCAAGTGGAGATCATCTGGTGAGGCGTTTGCTTTGGCTTGATGCTGGAATTACCTTGCCTTCTGTTAAAACTGTATCAAAATCAGTCATTAAGCACCAGGAAGGAAAAAGGGGCTTTAAGCGTTCCGTTTTCGGCTTTTCGACGAAGGCGAGGTAATCTGTGAATCTGTGCTTTCCTCTGACAGGTGTAAAAAATGCATAGCAAGACGTGGATTTTGTTTGGGGTTTTTTTTTTTGTTTGTTTGTTTGTTTTTGTTTTGGTAACCGTCATTAAGCAGAGACGACACCACGTGACAATCCTGCGGCCCCGGCGTCTTCGGGGGATTTCATTCCCCGCGTGCTCATTTTCGCCGTAAAGTATCGCAGTGGGACTGTAAACAATGTACGGATTGTGTATTTCTCTGTAATCTTTGATACAAACCCTGGGAGTATAGCAACGCTCCTAGCAACATAGACTTTTTTATTGTATTCCAGGTGCTGCTTGGATCTTTATTGAATCTCCAGTCCAGCTGAATTGCATTTGCTTCCATTTGAGAGGCACCACGGAGATTGAAGATGAGAACTGGGGGAGGGAGGAAGTTAAAAAGACTGTAGGGGGGAAAGAAGGGGGGAGTAGGGGGGGGGGTGTTAGGGGCAGATGTGTTTTCCATTTTTTTTTTTTTTTTTGAGCATATGCCTCAGGCTTATCGCTTCCTACCTCTTCAAACCACGTTCGGCTACAACGTCCAACATTTGATGAGATTACGTGATTGGAGCGCGTCTTGGAAAGATTTTCTTTGCATTGTTATCGGTGCTGCTGGGGTGCTTAACTCTGCGGATGCCTCTTCATGTCTCTGAGACATGAGTGAGAGGAACAGTCCGTCTCGCCCTGGTCTGTTAACTCATGAATGAGAGAGAGAGAGAGAGAGAGAGAGAGAGAGACTAACATCATTTGTGCATATGAATTTCCCCTGAAAATCACTGGGACGTAACACTGGAGTGACATTAAACCTCCGATCGATAACTGGAGTCAGAACGAGTTCTTATCGGTCAAAGAATGGCATTGTCAGGGCTAGCGTGTATTCCCATTATACGTATCATAGTGACAGAGGTCGCTGTCACCTCTGTGACATCACCGGTTCTTATATGTAGCGTAAACCCTGTAATCTCCAGTGGCAGCTGTCTGTACCTGAATGACCAATGAGAAAGTTTAGAGTGGCAGGGAAGCTATTTCATTGGATGGCGAATTAGCTCTGCCTCGGTACACTCACCTCTGTCTGACCTCTGCCTCGCCTTTTTTTTCTTTTTTTTCTTTTTTTTTTCTTATAGCAGCCTCAAAGCTCACAAACATCAGGAGCTTAAGCACGGGTCAAGAGCACTACAGTTATAGTAACGGGGGTGTGTGTGTGCATGCGTGTTTGTGTGTGCGTGCGTGTGTATGTGTGTGCACGTGCATGTTTGTGTGTGTGCGTGTGTGTGTGTTGGGGGGGGGGGGGTCTTTTCAATAATCCGCCAATAATCCATGACAACACAAAAAATCAATTACGGTTACACGGCATGACGATTACCCCAAATTACGTCATCTACAACGTCAGTTTGTTTTACAAACCACTGTTCTATCATTTGTTCCAGGAGAATTTTTTTTTTTGACGTGATTCACGACAAACGCTCCCACTCCTCTCTCCCTCTCACATCCGCTTTATGTTTTTTGGGGTTTTTTTTTCCCAAACCCTCATACCCACTACAATTTCGTTTTTTTTTTTTTCCTACATTTTCATGAAGCCACACACAAAAGTATAAAGCCGGTAGCAACAGTATTGACCATGTCCCTCACCTCCACGAGAGGAAGTGGGACAGAAAATTGATGTTCCCGCTCGGTGAGAGAAGTGAGGAGAGGAGAAAAGGTAGCCATCTGAGATGGGAAAAGGGTGAGGGACCTAGCGTCTGAGGTTCTGTGCATGCTTCGGGGGGCTAGCAGGAGAGAGAGAGAGAGAGAGAGAAGGAGAGAGAGAGAGAGTGTGTTAAGTCTTGCTTTTGACTGAGTGGTGGAGAAAAGTCCTTATTGTGTGCTGCCCTTGTCAAACGCCCAAAACCCTCTTGGGCCCAAGAAACCCAGCTGAGCCTCTGTATTCATCTCCACCTGCCAATGCCAGATAAAGAGAGAGAGAGAGAGAGAGAGAGAGAGAGAGAGAGATGACTCACTGTGAGTCTCTCAGAGGAGTTGCTCTACCTGAGGGGTGAACAGACAGATGGAACTCTGTAAGAAACACACACACACACACACACACAAACACAAACACAAGTGCGCGCGCGCACACACACACACACACACACACACACACGCTGTCTCTCTGTCTCTCTGACTCTCTCTATCTGTACCTGTACTCTCACACAGGTGTGCAATGTATTCTATTTCATTGCTTTATTTCAATACAGTGAAAATTCACCCTGTTCCCCCTGAGGTAAAGGTACCCTTTTGTGTTATACAGATAGATGTGAGAGTATCTGTGTGTGTGTGAGTGTGTGTGTGTGTGTGTGTGTATGCGTGCGCGTGCGCGTGTGTGTGTGCACTCTGTCAGGTCTAAGTTTTTGGACAGTGTTCCACATTGGAGAGGGGGAGAGAATGCTCACCTGTATTCTTTGGCTTTGGGCTGTAGGAGAACCTGTCACATTACCGAACATTAAAATGGAGGAACTGGAGCGAACAGTACTGCAGCTTGCTCACTTACACACCTACACACTCTCTATCTCTCTCTTTCTCTCTCTCTTTCTCTTTCTCTCTCCATCCCCCTCAATCAGTCCGACAAGGCCACCTGAGGACTGCATACACTCAAAAAGAAGTCCTGTCCACACACACCCACCCACCCACCCACTGACACGCACACACACACACACACACACACACACACACACCTGTTCTGGTCTGCAGAATACATACTATGTAGCATTACAGCAAGGATCCACATAAGGACAACTATACAACTACTCACATTTTCTATGGTCACTAGTCCTTACTCGCCCATCTGCCTCTCACCTTTTAAAATCAGCCTGACAAACCTGCAGCTCACACGAGCACACATAACATTACACAACGCTGAATGCCAAGTGGTTTAACTCTAAAATACAATTAAGTTAATCTATGGATTAGATATTTCTAAACGTCATTGACTACAACAGAAAACGACAGAAACGTCCATATTGCAGATGCGCGGTTGAGATTGGAATTCTGAATCAAGGATGCGAAGTTCTGAGAACGCTGATGTAATCTTAACTGAAACACTCTAAAGTCATTGAGCTGACAAACCGAACAATGATTCAGTCATCTCCAACCCACCTCTGATTATGTATAAACACCCACAGAAAAAAAGAGAGAGAGAGAGACACGAGAGACACGAGAGAGAGAGAGAGAATAAGTCTTAGTGACAGATCATACCATGGAGGTTACTGCTTTGCCTTAAGCAGTACACAATTAAACATGACAGCATTGAGGAGAAATGAGGGGTTTGAAGATGACAGCACTGTGCGCGTCTCCATTTCAATGACGCCAGCGAACCAAATCAACCTCCAGATCGTCAGCTCAGATCGGGAACCCGTGTGCACGCGTCCGCGTTTCCGGCCAGGCGTTTATATCCGTGACACCTCTCCCTCAGCACTGTAAAAGTCAACAGAGATGTTTCAGACGATTAAGGATGGCGGCTGGCCGTGCCCTCTCTCTAATGCGTTGGACAAATTCGCTAATCTGTACTGAGAAGGTGTGCGCAGTGCTCCGGTTCAACTGTCAGACAGGGTTTTCCACTAACTTGTCTCTGCCTTTGGGGAGTGTGTGTGTGTGTGTGTGTGTGTGTGTGTGTGTGTGTGTATCACTATGTTCAGTCATCAGCTCCACAGTTCTGTGTAAGATTGCATGTGTTATTGTCCTTTTTTGCAGACGGGTGAGTTTCATGTGTATTCACATATGATTTTTCCACACATCTTCCTCTGTAATGCCAGTTACATTGACATATGTGTGTGTTTTCGTGTGCGTTGCATGTGGTAGATGAGTCATACACATACTAAAATAAAGGGAAAAAGTACAGGCATGAGAACTGATATGCTTTGTGTATGTGTGTGTCTGTGTGTGTGTGTGTGTGTGTGTGTGTGTGTGTGTATGTGTGTGTGGAGAGAGAGAGAGAGAGAAGGACTGGACTCATTTTCTCCTGTTGTCCTTTTTTTTTTGCGTTAGCATGCTTGACGGAGCAGATGCTGATATCCTTGGTCCGCGCTGTCAGTGTGTGTGAGAGTTAATTCTTACTGACACTTAATCAATGAACAACAGTGTGTCACAAACAGCCATCAGCTCCCCCCCCCCCCCCCCCCCTCAAATGCCTTGCACAGGATCCCTGTCTGAAATACACCGAGTGCAGCCTCTGTCTTTCTGTCTCTCACTCCGTCTCTCTCTCGCTGTCTTTCTCTCACTGTCTCTCTCTCAGTGTCTCTCTCTCTCTCTGAGAGCTGAAAACTTCATGGTGTTCTTACACTGTATACAGTTTATTTGGGGTGTGTGTGCGTGTGTGTGTGTGTGTGTGACTCTTGGGTGAGGGGTGGGGGAGTGGGGGGTGGCATTTGGCATTTCTTCACAGAGTGATTTAAAGTTACAATACATCATCTATAAGGACTCCGACTCTACAGATGAGAATAAACTTCAAAGGCAATAGATTATCATTTGAACATTTTTATTAAGATCATAAAGGGATTAAGATCATTCTCACAGGGGGAGTTCTGCTGAGGAAGCAACACTTCATAAACAGAATATATATGTGTGTGTGTGTGTGTGTGTGTGTGTGTGTGTGTGTGTGTGCGTGTGTGTGTGTGTGTGCGTGCGTGTGTGTGTGTATAGAGAGTGAGAGAGAGAGAGAGACTCTTTTCTCTGCAATGTTACTTGGTAATCTGTTCATTAAAGTGACACTGTGACTGCTTTAGTTACTCGGCATAAAGGTTTTTTTTTTAACATTTTTTAAATGCACTGATAATGCTACTTTTGTTTTGTTTTTGTTGTTGTTGTTGTTTTGGTTAATCAAAGACAGTCGTGAGTTTACATAGTGAGACGGTCTTTGTATCAATTGCTAAACAGAGCACATAATCAATCTTTGAACCTAGCACAGAGACAAACTGCCCCGTGTTCTTATTGACTACAACATCAGCGTTTGATCATTAGCAGGAAACACAACGGATTACAGGACAAGAAGGCAAAGGTCAAGTGAAGAACATCTCATCGGCAGTTCTGTTCATTAGCCTCTAGCCGCGTCTCTCTCTCTGTAGTTCGATAAACTCTCGTCTGTTTGGGCAGAAATCCACACAACGCCTCTTAGCATCCTCAGCTCATTTCTGAGTTCCTTTTCTTTTCTTTTCTTTCCTTTTCTTTTCTTTCCTTTTCTTTCTTTTATGTAAGCTCAGGAGTGTAGCACCTGAGGGTGTACAGCCCACAATAAAAATGATTACAAAAAAAAAAAAAAAAGTTAGCGCACAATCCATTGTGTCAGTAGTGAGTGAAAGAAATCTTTATGATAATCCTGAAAACAGGCGCATTTAATGGACCTTTTTTTTTTTCTTTTTTAAATCAGATTGTGTGATGAAGTTGACAACATATTTTCATTTAAAAAAATACGCTTCAGTTCCTTTTGAAATGGTTTGCATCTGATGGCAAAGGTGGTCTGGATTGCAAAATGAACACTGTGTGTCTTCCACGAGGCATTTGCAAGATAGATTTTATTATTTTCTTTACTTTTTTTGATTATGAAAGTACTAAGTTGGGTTTATGACTCTCATAAGTTTTAGAACATTAGTTTACCCAAGTTTTAACACGTCATATTTTTCCATTGAGCGGTTCAAAATGATCTTATGTTCTTCCGGCGTCTGTCATTTATTCATGAAGCAGATGTTGCATTGACATTTCAAATTATCTTTCAAGGACAAAATCTTAGGCGCTGAGAATATGAGAATGTTCAAAGCTAATTACGAACACAGCTTTTTAATATTCTCATCAGCATTAACAGTGAGTGTTTATGATATGTCTTATCAATCAACGACAAGCTCTACCGAAAATTAGCTTTTCGAAACCGTAAAATGTCTCGTTCTGAGAAACAATGACGTTTCTAGGCAACAGATGAAAACAAGAACTATTTTGGTCAAACATAGACATAGATTGACAGGGCAATTTATAAAATGTGGTTTCTTGGGAACGGTTATTGTTTTGTGGGGTATTCAAGGCCATATTGAAGTCCATTATTTGATCAATCTACCCGAAAAAAAAAAAAAAAATTAATAGATGGTTTTGAGAGATGCCCAGAGTGTGTGAGGGACTTGTTTTCAGCTAAAGCGATGAAATTTCAACTGAAATAGTAGGCCTACGTTAGAGTGGGGAGAAGCGTTTTTCGTGACCAATTAAAAAAAAAAAAAAAAAAAGCACTTCCACTGAAATATTTTCACCAAAGTTCTTACTAGAGTGGATTGTGGTAATTTACATAGAAATAAATATTCATGCCGTCAGAGAAAGCTTAGTTTTGGAGGAGTTAACTGGTGATTTGAAAAAAAAAAAAAAAGAGAAAAAGAAAAGGTCTTGTTCCGCTTGTTGTATAAAAAGCGTATGCACCAAGTCAGATTGTATATTCCGCATCAGAGTCAAATCTAAGAGACAATTCACAGGAGTGTGTGGAGAAGAAGGAGCGTGTTCACGGATGGGTTTTTTTGGGGGGGGGGGTTCCCTTCACAGGTCAAACCATGTTCGTTGTTGTCTGAGTGTTTCTCAGCTTTTGTGCAGGTTTTGTGCCTGCGTGTTTTTTTGGGGTTTTTTCTTTTCACACAGTGTGAAAAAGAGACATAGAGATTGCGTGCGTGTGTGTGTGTGTGTGTGTGTGCGTGCGTGTGAGTGTGTGCAGGTGAGCCCATTACTCTCTCAATTCCCTTGTAGCACATATTATTATTGTGTTTTGCTGTGTAAAGAGAGCCTGTGTGTGTGTGTGTGTGTGTGTGTGTGTGTGTGTGTGTGTGTGTGTGTGCTCTCTATTGGGAGTTGGGTTGCTGGGTGAGAGCTGTTTTTGCCATGTCTGTTGTCACCGCTCATTGACATGCAGCTGAAAAGCCCTGTGCTCCTTTCACCACTCTCTTCACTCTGCCCTAAATTGCTTTTTGTGTGTGTGTGTGTGTGTGTGTGTGTTTGTGTGTGATGACAGACTAGAAAACGAAAAGTGCTTGAAGTTTACAGCGAAAGCCAAAAGCAACAACAGTGCCACTCTGTCAATTGAACACACACACACACACACACACACACACACACACACACACAAAAAAACGTTTTATTTCTGCTGTTAAATACAACTAAATTTTAGTATGAGAGGACAGCGAAACACCTGTGCTCTCTCTCTCTATCTCTCTCTCTCTCTCCTTCTCTCTGTGTGTGTGTACCGTGTATAAGCTGCTCTGAGGAACATGGGGAAAAGGCAGTACACTCTCAAATGTTTCATTGCTTTTCCTGAGTCTAATCAAAATATTGCTGTGGCTTTTATTATACTGCTGAGTGGAGTCAAAGGTAGCTGACTGTCTTTACAGCATATGACTCAACTTTCACGACATATGAATAAATTCAGACGCAGCGGGGATTTTTTATTGTTTTCTGACTGTATTCAGACTCTGCTGATTTTTGTTGTTTGTTTGTTTGATTTGCATGACTTTTTTTTCCCCCACTCCATCTACCCCATAGGAAGGAATTCATCGTCGAGATCAGTCCATTTCAACACAGACTGTAACTTACCTTTTGTATATGTTTTTGTATATGTTGCAAGCCCCTGAGGGGGCGGGGGGCGGGGGGCGGGGGGGGGGGGGGGGGGGGGGGGGGGGGGGGGGGGGGGGGGGGGGGGGGGGGGGTACCCCAGAGAAGTGTAACTCAAAGGCCCGGTCTCTCCTTTCACAGCCCTTTGGTGTCACTAGCCACTAGTCTTGTATTGCATGGTATAGAAACACTCATGTTTTTATTTCTTATGTTTGTCACGAGGCAATTGTCAAGTTTAATTTTGAATTTTTGGATCACCTTGATTATTTTTCTCACAGGGTCTTCTGAGTAACTTCCATATTTCCTGACTTTTGTTGTTGTTGTTGTTGCTGTTGTTGTTATTTGTCACTTGACTCATACCTGCGTGTGTGTCTCTGTTGTGTAGAGACTGAAGGAACTGAAGCAAAGAGAATTTGCCCGTAATGTTGCTTCTAAGTCCTGGAAGGATGAGAGGAAACAAGAGAGAGCCCTTAAACGGCTTCATCAGCTTGCCCAAATCAAACAACAGAGTGAGAGGTGATTATTTATTTATTTTGTGTGTGTGTGTGTGTGTGTGTGTGTGTCCTCACACTTTTGCTCCAACACTCAGACCCTAAAAAGTCAATCACATATCTAACCTAAATAAATGTTACCATCTATGGTTTATACTTTATGTAATTAAACACAGAAAAAGAAATCTCCTCTAGTTGTGTCTACCTTGAACACATGCTATTCCTTGTAATACAGCTCAGCCTATTTTCAGCTTGCAGTCCTGTACTTACATATTCCCTCTTGTGTCTCTGAGAGATTAAGTGGGGGCCAGAGATGTCTTTAGGATATTTGTCTTGTGTGACACAAAGCACCTGATCTTACCCAGCACCTAGTCTGAATGTTGATTCAGCAGTGCCTTTCTTATAGTGTAACTTAGTCTAAAATAATGTGATGCCTTGTCTGATGCTTCATTTGTTCTGCTTTTATAGTGGTCCAGGAAAAAGCCCAAAATTCAGAGCCACAACTGTTGCAGAAGGAAAACAGCAGTCAATTCTCAGAGTCCCATCCGAAGTCAACAGCAATCCCAAGACTCAACCAGTGACCCCTCTGGTCTGCACCAGGACGTTTTCCCCAAAAGATCCACTTTCCAGGGGCTCTCCTTCAAAATTGGAGCCTAGGAAACAGCCCTCCAGTCGGGCTAAACACTCCCCGCTGCCCTCAAAGCCGTCTGGGGGTACCCGGACTTCCAGGACGGGAGTCTCGTTTTGTTTCTCCAAACGAGCTCAGCTAAAGCTGGACTCTTGCGCCTCGGTGTTCAGCGACGGCATGGACGAGGCAAACGACTACGAGGATCTCCAGCGACGGAGACAGAGGCTGGCCCTCCTGGCTCTGTGGTCCCGCTCTCCCTCACCGGAGCAAAACGACCTCAACCTCCCCCCGGATCAAAGAAGCCCGAATGGAAAAAATGAGGACAGCAACATGCAAATAGAGACGCAGGTGGAGGACAGAATTCAGGAGGAGCGCTCGAAGACCCAAAAAACGAACAGCACAACAGATGAGCAAAGCAGCCGCAGCCCTGATACAGAAAGCCCTGGGGTGGACAGGCAGCCTGGGGTTTTAGAGGACAGACTGAGAGATCATGGGCAGGAGCCCAGCACAGAAGAAGCTTACTTGGGATTGGAGGAAGGGGACTATGTAGAGGGCTCCAGGCCTGTTGTTTACACAGATGGACAGAGTGAAAAACATTCTGGCCAGTCGCATTGGCATGATGATATGCATAGATTTATCCAAAGGAGTCACAAACGGGATCATCTGCAGGATGATGCTAATAGTCTGTCAGAGACAGAGATAGGAGGGCAAGGTGCACAAACAGGGTATAGACAAGCGAACGAGGAGCTGGAGAGCGCAGGTGTTTCGTTTTTAAACGTCCTTGGAAAAGACGGGACGACAAAACTAAAATGGCCCTTGGAATTTGTGAGATACACCTCTGACGAGCCGCGAATATCTTACAGCTGCAACCCACTCTATTTCAGTTTCAACCATGCAGAAAGCAAAGTGAAAAGCACAAAGGCTGAAGGGCTAGATCTGTGTTATTCAGAGAAGTGTTCTGACCAGGCTGACAGAACCAAGCCTCAGTACCAGGATCATTCAGGGGATAAATTAGACGTTTTAAAACCAAAGAGACCCAAAAACAAGCGAGCAGGGAAGGCTCGGAGGCGTAAATTAGACGCTGTCAGGAAGCACAGAGCAGGTTATGTGGTGAACGCCTGCTCACAATCAGGAGCAGGAGAATGCTTTGAGTTCAGAACTGCTCCATCTGACACATCCCAAAACAAACAAGCTCGCACAAAGAGAAGGCAAAAGCTGCTCCGGAAAAGGAGAAGATCAGTGAAAAATGAAAGTTCAAATGAAAGTGACGCGCCAGAACTAACCCTGAAAAGTATCGTTGTAAACTCATTTTCTAATCCATCATCCAAAAGGAAGAAACGTCAAACGGTGAGAAGATTTGCCTCTGCTCTTCGCCAGACGAAGAGACAGCTCTCCCTGGACCCAATTCACTGCACAGCAGAGAGAGAAAGTCATTACCGGTGGCATAGAGACTTCTATGAGACACGGAGAGATACTAGCACAACCCCAATTAGTGAGAAATCTGGCTCTTGGAGTGCAGTGTCAGATCCGAACTCTGATGGGGAAGGGGTAACATTGCGTTGGGGTAAATACTCTAGCTCACCTGGGTCTGCCTACCAGTCTCCCTGGAGGAGGGAGTTCAATTCAGCCAGGTGTTACAGTACCACGACATCTAGTCACGGGATATCCTGTTACAGCTACAAGGCCAGAGCGGACAGTCCGCATGTATACACTGAATGTGGGGAAGTTGAAGATGACTGGAATTACAGAGATTTTCACATCAACAGGAAGAGGAAATACTCGGCAGTCTGTGACAACCTTGCTTGTGTGGAAAGGAAATGTAATCAAGGTATTAGAAGGCGCAAAAGAACTTTTGAAGTTTATGAATGCTCTGACTACAATAGGGCAAATATATCGAAAGATTTGTGTTGGTATAGAATTTATGAAAGTCCTGAACCTCAGAGACCGAAAGGGAATTTGAGCAGTGAGAGAGTCAGTCCTGGAGTCAGGAGGGGCGCAGAAAGGAGGAGAGTGCTCAGGTCAATTCCTAAGGAGACAAGGCAAGATAAAAAGCATGGGAAACCCCATTCTGGATCCAGATGTAGTCCCAGTTCATCCAGTTGCACTAGCATTTCAGACCTTAGTGGAGACTGGGGTTTCAGTGCACGGAGTGGGTCATCAGTTGGTAGGGATACATGGTCCTCTCGACCAAGTCAAACTCAGTCCAACGGTACTCACTGCAAAGACTCCACTACGCCCAGAGACAGACCAGAACCATCCATCACCACTACCAGAGAATGGAGTCAGCAGTCTACACCTCCATCTGTCAAAGATGCCAACACCCAGCCCGAAGTGTTGACCGTCAGTGAGAAACATGAAGACATTAAAACCACTGCCTCGGTTTCACTGGAGAAAAGCATCTCAGAGGATAAAAATATCACGGTTAAGAGAGCATGCGCTGTTCCAGTATTACCGCTAATTGGAAAGCTCCCTGCCATGAGAAAAGGAGTGAAAAAGAAAAAACACGTTTCAGAAAAATGTAACAGCAGCAATGACCCCATTGAAAAAACGTTGAATGATTCACAAAGACCGCAGCAGGTTGCTTCATTTCAAACAGACTTGGCTGGAGGTGCATCTCCTGAAAGTTCCAAACAGACTGAGGGACAGATCCAAAGCTCCTCAGAGAACTGGCTTTCAACTCACCCCCTTAAAGTCCAAGACAATGCCAGAGCTGCACACTGCACTACTGTTTCAGACCATATGCAAGCCATTTGTGGCCAGCGGGATGGCTTAGCATCATCAACCAATCGCATCGGTCATCAGGACGATAAAACAGAAAGTTTGGACGGCAAGCCTGCGAGATGTTCCACCCCTCCTTTGACTGAGCAACCAATCACTTTTTCTGAAGAAGAGATTGACAAGTATAGGTTGCTACAACTCCAAGCCCAGCAGCATATGCAGCAGCAGCTCCAAGAAGAGAAGGAAATAGAGGAGCAACAAACACTACTGGAAACAGGGCCCATTAACCTGATACCAGTACAAGTCCAAGAGCCTTCGAATCAGTCAATACAACCTCCACCCCATCTCCCTTGCACTATCCTCCAACACAGAGCGCTCGCTGCGTTTTCCTCTGCCAACCTTCCCTCTTCCGCCTCTTGCCCTCCTTCTTCTTTACAATCTCTTCTTTCCCCCTCAATACACCTCCATCCGCTTCACTCCCCTCTTCCGCAAGCTCATTTTTCCCCTTTTCCGTTCCCCGCGACGTTTTTCCCAGCTCATCCTGCTTCGGTGCTGGCAGCTCATCCCTTACACCTGATCCCGGCCTCATCCCTCCATTCTCCGCACGCTCATCGACCCGGTCTAGCTCTTCATCCGTTGCCCCCAGCTTCTCTCCTTCCCAGCATACTCAGTTCCACTCAGATCACAGCTGCCGCTGCCGTCGCTGCTGCCAGTACCCTTCAAATCCAACCCCTAGTACGCCCTCTGTTTCCCAGCCAGGACCTTCAACACCACCCCGGGCCTGCCAGTTAGCATAGCCCTGAGCGTTAAAACAAAAAAAAAAAGGCAAGGGAAGAGGAACGACAGAAGAGGCAGAGAGAGAGCAAGAGAGAGAGAGTGAGAGAGAGAGAGAGAGAGATAGAGAGCGAGAGAGAGAGGAAGAAAAAGATGTCAGTGTCTCTTATTGTGACTTAAAAGCTTCTTTTGGTGAAATCTGCATTTTCCCACAGCCAAAGGTTCTTACATGTACCTTAAGTATTTTAGGAGCATGTTGCAGTGCAGGAGTGGTGCAGAGAGAACAGTAACTTTGTCGTGGTCATTGATTTAATTTACACTTTTGATTTACACTTTTACCCCCTTTAGAATCAATTGATTAATATATCTATCTTTATTTCAATAAAACGTTTATGAGAGCAGTTGGAAAAATGCTCGGTGTTGTCATGCAAATGACTCTGTAACATTCGGTAAAGTGGAACTATCCGTGTATAAGTAACTTTATTTATATATCACACAGGTTTATGCAAATCAATGACTGATCAGAGAGCTTACTCATCAACACCCAAGAACTGACATAGATGGGTTGTGTCCATGAGTTAATGAGGCAAAACACAATTTAAAAAAAAAAAAAAATGTTCGGGATTCTGCTGAATCATGTTTTACATCCAATTTCACACAGTCTAATGTATGCAAATTGGGAAAAAGAAGAAGAAGAAGATGAGGAGGAGAAGGAAGAGGAAGAAAAGTAGTAGTTGATATCGATGTGCAGCATGCAACATAACTATAGTGATGAATAGAGCAAGTTTTTTTTTTCATTCTGCTGGACATTGGAATGAGGATATTTTTTATTGGGCAATAGATTCACGACTCTTTTTTTTGTTGTTGTTGTTGTTCCCTTCTCTGTTCTCATGGACAATAGAGTACATCTGAACCCTTACCCCAGGAGTAGGCTGCTTTACTGAAAGAAAAAAAAAACAAAAAAAAAACCTTACCATTATGTAGGACAATGCAATAATATTTTTTCAATCTCTTAAAATGTAAAACTTTGAATTGTATTTATGTAATGTACTTTGTAATGTAAATACATTAATGAAGGTGCACTGAATCTGAACTTTTTTGCTGTGATATAAACATGTCCAAAAGCCTTTTTTTTGTTTGTTTGTTTTGTTTTGGTTTGTGTTTTCTGTTTACTCTTCTTAACATATTCTCATCTGTAGCATAATGTCATGGGAACAAAAAAAAATATTAAATTGAATGTCATTTAAAGAAAAAAAAAAAAAAGCTTGTCTTTTGTCACCAGTTATTTTCATTTTTGGAGGGGTATTGGATGTCATTCAAAATAACTTTGCTTTGCCATCGTTTTTTCTCCCACAGTGGGTTTATCGTGTGACATTTAAGAGAGGAAACATTGATGAAAGCGGATACTGTTTTGCCTTGAGATGAATGTTGTTTTGGCTGAGTTTGCATTAAAACTCCTTATCTCCTCCGAAAAGAAAACTTCCGACGACCATAACGCATTACAGTATTACAGACAGCTGTATAAATAAATATATACACGCCTTTAGTTCAAATGAGCATTCCACTGCTTTATGGGTTTTGATCTGAGGGGAGCTGGAGTGTGTGCTAATGATGCTAGTCATTGCCAACAGTGTCCCACTAACAGAACTATGCATTTGTGCTAATTAGCTCTCTGTGGTACGAGTCAGCTACTCTGACATGCATGAGCTGAAGCCCACAGACTTCTCTGGCGCTAAATGGATGGATGATTCACACCCCCCCCCCCCCCCCCCAAAGCCTCACATCACACATAAAGCTAAGCGTGTCAATGCTGTTTTACTTTAATCAAATAATGATGCTTAGGCATTTGTGACTGCCTGGCATCCTGATCAAACACAGAAAGAAAGAGGGAAAGAAAGAAAGAAAGAAAGAAAGAAAGAAAGAAAGAAAGAAAGAAAGAACAGAAGGACTGGGTGTATAATGAAAGTTAAGAATGAATCTAGGAAAGGTCATGAAAATGTAGAGGGGCCACAGTGGATTGCATTCATCTGTATAAATGCTCTGTACTCTGTTATGCAACCCGCCCCCCTCCCCCCTCCCCCAATTGTATGACCTTGAAATTTATGTTCATGGTATAAACAGTGATTGAACCATTTGGCACTTAAAAATGATGAAGCAGCCGAGTGTTTGGATGTGAGAAATGCTGCACAGGTCTCTAACACTGAGTGCTAAAGAGCACTGTTGTCTTTCTGAGTCACTCGTGACTGACTGTCTACAGAGGCTTGTAATTTGTGTGTGTGTGTGTGTGTGTGAAGGGGAAGGGGGGGGGGGGCAAGCAGTGGATAAGACAGTTGGCAAAAGCAGATGAATGGACCCAGTTGGTTTCTCTTCCAGCCCGGCCTGAATCTGATTGGATCAGAAGTGGATTGACTCCCCTCTGGAGATCTCTTGAGAGATATGATTGATTTTTTTTTTTTTAATCTTTTTTTACGTGACCTAAGAGAAGATTCACGGAGAGATCCGGAAAACCCGGATTACCCACCGGGAGGAGCAACAAGGGCAGGGGGTCTGCTGAGGGTCACCCCCTCTACACCCCCCACCCCCCCAATGCCCCAGTTGCACCCCCTGCCCCTCTAAATCTCAGCTTCAGCCTGGTGCTCCCTCTCGGCAGGACTACACATCAAACAGACTGTGAGAGATTGGCAGTGCTAATAATTAACAGATGTTACAGAATAAACCTACTCATGCGTCTCTATCCTATCCACCCCCCCCACTCACTCAAAATTTAATACTGAGTTCTCAAACTCAAAGGGAGAAAACGCAGGGGGGAAAAAAAACACAGAATGCAGTAAAACATAAAAGAGGTGCTGTGTTTTTGTTTTTTGTTTGGGCGGGGGGGGGGTGTTTGGCTCCTCTCTCGATCATCTTAAAAGCTACGGTAGGGTTTTAGCGCCAAGCTAATTCACAGAAGTGTGCAGATATGTGTTTGATGGGTTAGTTACTGGCCTCCTTCTTCCTTGGTCCAAGTTCAAGTCGGATGGTTGTCAGATCTGGGAACGATGAAGCAGATTGTGTGCTCTTACAATATCCAAACAGCAGGCATTGACGTTCGTGTAGAAGACCTTATGTGTTCAGAACCAGGCGTGTCTAGTGTTAATAAGCACCCATGAGTGTTCGTCTGCTTACCACAAGTGTGTCATATGGTGGGTTTTTTTGTTTTTCCCTGTTTTGTTTTGTTGTTCTTTTTTTTTTTTTTGGAAAGTCCCTGAAAATGAAGTCGTACCAAAAGCGTCGAGATGTTTCATTACAAAGCCTTCTGTCTCTTGAGCATTACTGAGACTGAGCATGGAAGAGTGGAAATTGTACTCCCCAGCAGTCTATGAATTAGAATTCCTTTTTTTTTTTTTTCGCAGTAAGTTCATCCCTCTCTTACCTCTCAGATGTCTAAAGTATCGATAGAACACTGAGTCAGGCTGGGAACCGTCAGACGAACGGTTTAAAAGATCTTGTCACGTTCTCCTTCTTCTTTTTCGTTTTACCCTTCGAGCGCTGCTGATATTTCACACGCCGCCTTTCAGTCTCACCCCATAATCAGTTGCTGATTTCTAACCTGCAAAAATGTGTACATACCTCCCTCTGCCTATCAGAGGCAGCGTATCGGTTTGAAGAAACACAGGATTTTAAGGATCTGAGAGTCTTAAACTGTGTTTTCCCAGATTTAAAATAAAAACGCTTGATAACTGGTCTCTCAATACTGGTGAACAAATGATCTAGTCCTTGGCTGTGTCCCAAATGGCATACTACATAGTACTCGTGTACTGATCTTGACAGAAAAGTAATAAGTAGTATGCTGTATGTGAAAAATAAAACTTTTTGCAGTGCGCGACAGTTACCCAGATGATGTACTACTCTGGCGAAAATATGCTTTCTTATGGGGATACTTTTGATAGATGTTTGTTGTAGTCATGTGTTGTTGTTCATTTTTAACAGAACAAATAGTCCAATCGAATAGCGAATGTACACCACATGAAAGTTCTCATACTTGCATACCATACTGCGTACTAGGGTGGGGAGTAGTGTGCTGTACACAGAATATGCTAGGTCAGCATGCGGTATGCAGTACACTAGTATGCCATTTCAGACACAGCCTTTGTTTCATGTGGAGACCGGAATGTTCCAGAGAGTTCTAGAACATTCCTCAAATTAAATGTGTTCTGACTGGTTAATCGGACCTGAACGCTTGCAAGTCAGGAAGCGAAATTATATCAGGATATTTTCAGAGACACAAAATGGCTACCTCATTAGACTCCATCAAGACCTGATGTTCCTGTTCTTAATTCGTCTCAGTCAGGGTCCAACCTTGTCTAAGATGAGGGAAAAATGAATTCGATAATACCTTAGCGCCCTTCCTCGGTGGGCTTTTGATCTCATCTGCTTTCTGACCTAGGGCTTTGGAAATGAATCTGGGTAACCCCCTATGGTGACTGGAACGGCGGGGTTCCACCATCATCCAAAACACCCCTGACCTGAATCAAGTCCGAACAGTGCACCCTTAGTCTCCTGCACTATCCAAAAAAAAAAAAAAGACGCTTCCTCTGCCTCAGCAAGCAAACCTTCTCTCTCTCTCGCTCGCTCGCTCTCTCTCTCTCTCTCTCTCTCTGTCTGAACTGGTACATAGTTAATTGAATCTGCTCTGACGCAGGGTTACCGCTGTGCTTTGCTCTACACCCCCCCCCCCCCCCCCCCCCCCCCCCACACACACACACACCTCCCCACCCCCCCACCCCCAACCTGCGCGGCTTGCTTCTCTCCTCCTGCGGGCATCGGCAGGAGTCTGTTTAGCACGTATCAAAGCAACAGGATGCCAGCGTAGCCAGAGCTAAAGCGCTAAACACCCTACATGTCGCCAGACTTTTCTCCTCTCATCTTCCATTCCCTTTCGCATTCCCAGGTTTTCATCTTCCACAGCGCCCCCTGGAGACAGTTGAAAAGGGGTCCCCCTCTTCATTAACAGGAAAGAGACGTTAGCTAGTCACAGCGGTTGTTGAAACTCTTCCCTGTGTTTCCTCTTTGCTCTCTCTCTCTCTCTGTCTCTCTCTCTATCTCTATCTCTCTATCTCTCTGGCCTACGCCTGAATTACATTAAAACTTTTCACTGACAAGGAGCAGTCACGCTAGAAAGATATATGCTTCATTTGAACCACATTAGGAAAGAGAGAGAGAGAGGGAGAGAGAGATTAGAGTCATAGTTTCGTTTGAAATTGAACCACATTAGGAGAGAGAGAGGGAGAGAGAGAGAGAGAGAGAGAGAGAGAGAGAGAGAGAGAGAGAGAGAGATTAGAGTCACAGTCTCATTTGAAATTGAGATCCTCTGTGTTGTTCATTTAGCTCATGCGATAATTGATATTTCCTCATAAAATACCATTAAAAGCCTTATAGATTTTGTAACTCATGTGTTTCCACTTTCCCGTATAGGAATTGAGATAGCGTATTCCTAGCGAAACGGTTTCCTTCAACGGAACACCACGATGCTGGCACAGAGCTGTTTTCCTTCAGTCATCTCATGTTTTTGTTTTTGATTTGTTTTTTGTTTTTTTCATTTCCATGCACTAAACAAAACCTAACGTAACCAACAAATAGAGAATTCAGACGTACCTGACTCTTCCCAACAACCTCCCCGAATCAATGCAAATAACAGTGTAGATGGTATATTGATAATATTTCCATTATTATATATATATATAAAAAAAATCCCTCCACACCCAATAACTTTTGTACAACCTTTCCAAATCACTAATAACCTCCTAGAAAGAGTTAGCTTAGACCTTTTGATGAGGTTTTCCGACCTCTTCTGACATTCCGGATGGATTTTCTCTTTTTCCCAGAATACACCTTCCATGCTTATTTCTCCTTGTTTTCTTTACCACACAGTTCCAGGTAAAAGGTATGTGCCAGTGGAGGGGAGCGTGAGGGAAAGCTATAATTAAAGTTAGATTAAGGCCTTCCTTTGATCCTGTTTGTTATCATCCATGCCGATCCCTTGGGGAGCTTTACTCATTTGATTATTCTTTTCTTTTCTTTTTTTTTTTAAATACAAACTCTCCTTCGTTCCTCCAACTTATGCATCGCTGATGATTCTCATGGGTGTTTTGTGAGGCCAAGAGAGATTTGATCTGAAGTGGTATGTTGCAGGTGGATTTATAATTGTATGTGAGTTCTGAGTTTGTATTTGTGTGTGTGTGTGCGTGCGGTGTCTATGTGTGTATATAAGAGAGAGAGCGAGAGAGTGCAAAAGAGAGAGAGAGAGAGAGAGAGAGAGAGAGAGAGAGAGAACAGGTAAAAAGAGTAACTTTTAAATGTGTATTCACTCCTACCAACAATTAGGAAAGCAAAGAAGGTGAAATGCATTTATCCACGAGTACAAACGGCGAGGCAGCATGACGGCCAGAGCCAGGTAAAAAGACGGAGACACGAAATACACATCACGTGCGTGCGCCTGCGAGACCTCCTCTCTGAACTGCTGTGATTGCAAATTTTCACCAATTGTACATTCAATTCAAATTCAATCACCCTTCTGTCAAATCACAACTCTTCCATCAAACCGAGCCATCGGTCCCATTTTCATTCATTACCAAGATAAATCAGTGCTTATTGTAACGCAGGCGCAAACCAAAACACATGTGCTCGTAAGTGTACCCATGCACGCACCTACACACCTACACACCCACACACACACACACACACACACACACACACACACACACACCACAAGCATATGTTTATCCCCAAGAGAGTTTTTCATGCTTTCCCTTGAGATAAGGCTTAGAAAAAAGAAGAGAACCCAGACAAGGTCCAGCCTTAATAATGACAGTGCTGTGTTCTGTAATTGCTTTTGTAGTGTGAGGTCTCCGCATCAGATAAATCTCTCTCTCTCTCTCTCTCTCTCTCTCTCTCTCTCTCCCCTGGCTGCAGGCGAATAATTAAATAAAACTGTGTGTTTTGGAGAATTGGCTCAAATTAATTGCCCCCCGTAAAGTGGACAATGTGCCCCTTACTCATTTCCATATTTTCAAAACATTAATAACTGTGCCAGTGAAATCCTAAGAGGCGATGAGATTTCAGCACTTTTTTCTTTATTTTTGCATCTGTTCTCGCCACCTTCTTCTTCTTCTGTATCCCTCAATTCTTTCACTCTTTCATCCCTGCAGAGGAAATGAATCTCTCGTCCAAAGAGAGAGAGAGAGAGAGAGACAGAGACAGAAATTCATTTTGCCGAAAGAAAAATGATAAATTAGTATTCTGTTGCTTCTGTTGCTGTGTCCTGTCACACAGACTTGCCCTTTAGTGACCCATAACTTATAAGACAGTTTTCATTAAGCAAATTTGGGCTGGAGCTCCACTGTGGCTCAATGGCCCTGTAGCCACTGTTGGAGAGATGGAAAAAAGAGAGAGAAAGAGAGAGAGAGAGAGAGAGAAACTCTGTCACTAGAGTATGCAGAAAGACACGGTGCACTCCTGCTTAAGCTTAAAATCTCGAATCAAAACCATCTCTGTTTCTTTTCATCATATAAACCTCTTAACAGGCACCCCACCACACCACACACACACACACATATACACACTCTCTCTCGCTCTCACACACACACACACAACTCTCAGTCTACCCCTCACAGCTGATTTCTCTTTCAACACCAGGTAAACACAACATTACATTTCAAAGAGAAGTTTCCTTAGGAATCTATTAAAGTCAGGATTAAATAGCCTCCCATCTTTATAAAAAAAAAGGCTTCTGAGAACACACACAGTAACCATGGCTTCAACTGGAACCAAACCTATCCTTAAACACAGTCCAGCTAGATGAGCAGCCAGTCTCATACCCCTCAGAGTTGAAGAGAGATTCATCTTGCTTCTTTTTGGGGTTTTTTTTTGGGGGGGGGGGGGGGGGGGGCTTGGCTGCAGTAGCTGTAATATCTCTGGCCAGCATGCATAGTAAAAAGTGAGGCTCACCAGACAAAATCACCGTAGCATTACAAGAAAAATAAAGGCCAGTGCTGTATTTTTAATACACACCTCTGAATGCAGGCTTAGCAGCATCTGGCTAGAATACTGTGTTACAGATGTCTAATTCTGTTATTTAACGCTAAGTGATAACACATAGAAAAGAGACCCAGAACAAGACAAGAGACTGTATAATTATGTGTGTGTGTGTGTGTGTGTGTGTGTGTGTGTGAGAGAGAGAGAGAAAGCGAGAAAGTGAGAGAGAGAGAGAGAGAGAGAGAGAGTGAGAGAGACTGAAAGAAAAGAAAAGAAAAACGAAAAGAAAAAAAAAAAGAAAACGTTTTTCACTACTGTCTTGCACAAGCTGTAGACTCAGAGATATGCTTTATACGTGCGCGCACACACACACTATGTGTGAGTGTGTGTTAGCAGCTGTTGGGAGCCAAACGGCTGCTACTGTAAGAGAGATCTCTACCACTGCCAAGCCAACTCTCTTCCTCTAACTCCACTCACATACATATTTATATCAGCAAAAGAAAAAAAAAAAAAAAAACCCTTTTGATCTTGAAAACCATTGATCTGCGCTAAAAAAGTTATGAAAATCTGAGAGAATACGACACATTACAAACTTTCACAGGGGGGAAAAAAAAAAAAAAACCCCATGAAAAATGTATGACGTTCTTCATATTATTCCAAAGGGAACAAAAAAAGAAAAAAAATGAAGACACAGTTTTAGTGTCCCCTTAGTGATTCTGTGTCTCTGACACACTGCACGGGGGTAATACGACGACGCGGAGACCACATGACGTTAATCAAATCGA
>NC_044503.1:30311983-30319483 GCF_902362185.1 Chanos chanos | reverse complement strand
AGTTGAATCTGTTGGATTTGAATTCAGTACAGTCGTAAATGGTTTGGTTCTCTCTTTTGCCTCCATTCATTTTTCCCCAGACCTTGATTGACAGCAACATTAGAGACACTTCATTTAATCACTGTTAACAGGAAAAAAATTCATTTATTTGTCAGGAGTAATTTCTCATAATTAAATTCTTTATCTAGTGTTCAAAGATCTGTCAATCAACATATAGAAAGAGCGTTTTTTTTATATAAAGAAAGGAGAGGAAAAGTAGAACACAATGACAGTTTTGCAGTGACAGGGATTTCGGATTTTTCTGTCATTATGTTCGTGACAAGACCCAGAGTGTTATTGCTGAGTTGTTTTGCTGACAGCGTTGGAGACAGAATCGTTAAAGAGCTATTTATCTCAGAGATAAGATTCAAACACATCCAAAGACACTTCTCAGAAAAAAAAATACAAGCTATCCATGCACCAGTCCAAAAATGAATAAACAAAAAAAAAAAAAAAACAATATATATTTGCTATGTTGATTTTGTGTACTTTCTTCTGTGTGAATAGATTATGTAAGCTAAGACATTCACAGCTGTAAAAACTGATGAATTGGGTTTGCTGAAAAATACACAAATACATAAATAAATAAATAAATAAATAACACACTTAAACTATTAGCTTGAAAGACTAAGTTATTTCATTATTCTGGATGTGGATATGTACAGCAACAATTGATGTTACCTCTCTGCAAATTTACAATGTAAACATTCCAACCACGCAGTCATGCGTTGAGCTAACACAATGAGGTAAATGCATTCTGTTTAAAGCCATCTTGAATGTATTTCACATGAAATACTGGTAAAAAAAAGCCCATTATTACAGTAATATCAGATTCCTGTGTTACACTGAACAATTATCTTGAATTGCCATGAATCACTTACGCTTAAAAACTCAGCTTACACTTTTATCCTTGGAAACGCACAACGTCAACGGTCACCTGGCTTTAAATCAACCGTGGGGTTAAACCGTTTGATCTAGAGCAGGGGCGGCCCGTGACATAGGTGACGCAGGCGGTTGCCCAGGGCGCACTGCAAGAGAAAGACCTTTTTTTTTTTTTTTTTTTTTTTCCAGAAGCACACCCTCTCTTTGCAACAACAGAACAGGGTCACTTTTCTTTTCTGGTGCCGCGGAATATGCCACCAACATAACTGAATTAATCATTGTTACGGTAACAACATTATCAAAAAAAAAACAACAACAACAGCCTTTTAATTACAATAATAAATATACTGTGCCCCCTGAACTGTCAGTTTACAACATGATGGAATAAACACTGTCTGCTCTCATGATGTGACACAATGCAATGATAGCATGCACGGTATTACGCACTGTCCTCCAAGACTAGCGTTTAGTTCTGCCTTTGAGTTGCAGTTGCAAAATGAGTCAAAACATGAGTCAAATGATCAGGCGCCCTGGGCAGGAAGCAGCACAACAGAGAGAGAAGCAGAAGACAGAACAACGTAGAGGTGAGAATCACCACGACTGTGCGCATCATTAACGTTTAGTTATTTTCAATGAGCTTTTCCTCTAAAGGCTAACTAGCGCATTATCCAGCACTAACTCGCCCAGGAAATGAGAGGCCTCCCAGACTTACCATCAACCAACACGACCGCCATGGAGGTCCTTGATTTCCGGCGCGGGAAGCGACTGCAAGAGATCGACCCAGACGTGCGGGTGGGCACTCAGGAGATCTGTGACTTTTCCTGTGGCCATGGCAGCTGCAGAGAGGACTTTTTCAAAGCTCAAGCTGATAAAGACATACTTGAGGTCTCCCATGGCTCGAGAGCGTCTCAGTGGACTCCCAGCGACCAGCATTAGCCGTGATGGGTCACAGAAAATCCCGTTTGATTCTGTCATTGATGACCTGGCCACAAAGAAGCCGGGTCGTGTTCAGATTTGAAAAGGAAGTCTGCCATTGTACCCAATTTGCATTTCGCTGTATTCTTGTTAACGGTTCTCAAATGTTACTTGAAGTATTTATTATTATTTATGATTAATGTATTATTCATTATGTGTTGTACTGTACTGTACTTATTGATATTGTTTTACAAGGTTT
Source organism: Chanos chanos (assembly GCF_902362185.1). Taxonomy (NCBI): domain Eukaryota; kingdom Metazoa; phylum Chordata; class Actinopteri; order Gonorynchiformes; family Chanidae; genus Chanos; species Chanos chanos. The sequence goes on along the minus strand of NC_044503.1, from coordinate 30,317,388 downwards.
AATTTCTTGAATTAAAGTGTTCAGTTAGACAATGAAGTGGTGTTAGGGTTGGGCAAGGGGGGGGGGGGGGATCTGAAATCTCACCTAGGGCTCCAACACTGTCAGGGCCGGCCCTGATCTAGAGGCATGTTGACAGAGGGACACCAAATTCAACATTTAAATCCACAAATACCGGTTTCTGAAATTGGTCCTTTACCATAATTAATATGTGCTACTTATACAAGTTAAAGAATTTGATTGCTTCAAATCAATAACATCTCAGCTCTTAAGGAGGTATAAATAAAAATTCATAGTAAACAAGGAATGTAGAACCAGGGTGGCTCCCATTTTCCAACATCCTTCAGAGCAATTACCGGCATAAATTATTTATAATTAATGAAGCTGATTGAGAATGATCTATGGAAGAGTTTATGGTACTTGAGAACTTGATTGATTTTAATAAGATATAAATTGTAGAACTACTATTATTGATGGATCAGTGGGAAAGACCGCATATAGCAGCTATAGCAAATCATGACTCTCTTTATGAATAAAGAATGAGTGAAAGTTTAACATACAATGCATGTATAACCTTTTCATATACTTCAAGTATTCACTTGTTATGTCAAGCTCAGCTCACTGAATATTCATGATTGCGCATATATGTTTTTAATGTATGCGTGATCATAAATACTCAATCTATTGAATATGCATGGGTCATTTTTACCAGCAAAGCTGGTTTCCAACATATCAACATATGGCCTCATTTCCCATTGGGTTAAGTATTTAGGTCCCAAAATAGATTCCCCCCTTTTTTTCATCTGCTTAGCTGTTAAGTCATATAACAACATCCATTTTTTCCCTAAATGATCTCTATCATTGTACGGTGTGTTAATTACTGAAAGATTAGCATATGGTGTCTGCTTTGAAAAGAGCCCTGCAAAGTGGTTAGCTGAAATGGCTAACACAAATATTGTTTCAAATGATGTTTTAATTAGGCCGCGCTCAGCGCAGTCTCTTAATTCCGCTAACTGTCCTTTCGGGCCCCTTAAATCCATGTGTTAGCGTTAAGCAGAACAATACAGAATTAATTCCTCAATAAAACGGGGCCTCACACAAGATCATATTTGCTCTGAGCGAAGACAGAAGGCCACTAAAGGATCCTGGTTTAAGCCTTTCCCCCCCTCTTTAAAACCCTCCAATAAACCCTGCCCAGTCTATTAAATCCCTTCATATGAAATTGAAGCCCATTTAATACCATAAAATAAATTTCACTGCCAAAGGCAAGACTTTACCTTGCTGATTTGAAAAAAGCATAAGGGTAACAGATATATCATTACTGCTCAGGCTACAAAGATCATCACCATTTCAACATATAGAGTAACAGACAACGCACACATCATTATCATTAAAGAGTATATGTATAGAATATGAGTCATGGCCACAATGCATGTTACTATGGCAATGGATATAAGTACCAAGATAATTTAATATAACTTTGTGAAAGACTGTAAATTTCAATGAATTTACTAGTTTGAGCTTAAATAATGCAAATGCTATGCGCCTGCATCAGTAATGTACGCAAAGGTGAAACTGCCGTAACCATGGTAGAATTAGGACGTTTAATGTCGTCTATCTGCTTGAATAATGGAAGTGTAAGCAATGCTAACCGACAAAGCAGACACAGAACTAGAGTGGCTACCTGTGTTAGAGCTACATAATGCAACTGGTGAATAAATTATTAAAACAAAAAAAATAAAAATAAAATCTGAACAATGCAGGGAAAATTCTGGAGACGGGTGGGCTAGATGAGCTTCCGACAAAAGTTTGAATAACTGTATCCTGGTGTTTGTTTGCTGCTTTTTTTTTGGTTTTGTTTTGTTTTGTTTTGTTTTCTACAGATCCGAAGGACTTTGTCAACTCTCGTAGTAAGTGGGGGAAAAAAAAAATGTCAGAATTGAATAATGTGATGTCAACAACAGGGACGTCAACTGATTTGACCTTCTAAAATAACGGCGTGAAAAGTTGCATAGAATTTGTGGCATGAGAACGGCCAGACGAGGATTAGCATGATGACACTGGATAAACTCTGTTAATGCCCCCGGCTGCCTGGTTCCTCCACTGGTCGCCATGACAACAGCCATTAATCATTCTTCACTGTGGTGAGATAATTGTGACCATTAATTTGGTATCGATCTGAAAACCCAAGAGAAGATGGATGTCCAGCAGAGCAGTAATAAAGAGGCGTTTTATTTTTAGATATAATAACAGTTTATTCGTGTGGAGATGATCTTTTTCCTCTAACGACAGAGAAGCAGACGCACACACGCACACACACACACACAAAAATACACACACACATACGCACACACACACCCGTACGTTAACACATGCACACATGAGTGCACATACAGACACACCGATGCACATACACACACAGACACACACACGCATGCACACACACAACACACACCTTGTATCACCCCAACTTTTTTCTTGGACAGTAATTACACAGAGGAAAGCAGATTTCTCCTCCCAATTTTTAATTTAGTGGGTATTTGGTTTTTAATTTGGGGGAGATTTCTGATTAGTTATAGAATCTCCCTGTGGGGACCTTCGGTGATTAGCTTGGTAATTAACTCTTTGATGCTATATTTGCCGCGGGCTAGTGTTAGCGCTTAGCTAATACACTTTGGCAACTCCGTTATTTTCGATGTTGTGATGACACAAGCACTCTAATCTTTTAATCCTCAAAGTATTCCTTCCTCCCAAAGATCTAATTAAACACTTATATTAGGATTAATTGCGGGGGGTATGGTCCCCATGGACATGTATAATAAGAGCTGTCTAATACAAGTTTCCTCTGTTGTGTGTGTGTGTGTGTGTGTGTGTGTGTGTTTTAAAGCCTGTTTCCCGTGAGCCTCATCAGGTACGTAGGGAGTTGGTACACTAATCTCTCAGGATAAACAAAATTCCGACTTTCACAGCATGGACATCCTCACTTCTCCCTTCACGTATAAGTCTCTATGACGACCATGTCTGACGTACCACGGCCAACATTCTGACATGCCTCTGCGTATATTCAGCCTCCGCGATGTTAAGATCACGTACAAAGACTCAAACAAGACCACATTAGGCCGTCATGAGCAAAGTTGTATGACAAACACAAAGTTTCGTATGCAAGGTTCAAAACGCGGGTTAAGCATTTAGCAGTAACTTGTTTTTATGTAGTTTGTAAGTATATCCATATTTGAGAACTAGGGCGACATGTTAGTGATGGAAGATATTTCAAAACAGCATTAATCAGATAAGCAAATTAGAAAATAAAGGATTGAATGGGATCGCTATTTAGATCTTTACATTTGTTTGTTCTGGTCTTACCGTAAATGTCATTCAAAACTACTACCGCAAATGCCCCCCCCCCCCCAAAAGAAAGAAAATCAATCTATTTCTGAAAGTGATAAAGCTAAAGGTAGAACTGTATGGTCACAATAGTATAATAGCCTAAGATGTATTTACTTTCACTGTTGTTTCATTATGGTAATGAGATGGGAAATGTAATTCACAGTCAAACATTCATATTGTGCAGGTCTAATGAAAGACGGATGTAATGTTCGCAGATCAATTTAAGTTTGTCTGACAGTCGTCGAGAAATATATGAGAATTGTACAGCGTTTTTGCTTAAAATCGGCAAGTAAATGAATACACACATGCAGACTCACAAAGAGAGAGAGAGGAACACCACAAACTGTATATTTGTGTGTGTGTGTGTGTGTGTGTGTGTGTGTGTGTGTGTGTGTGTGTGTGTGTGTGAGTGTAGGTGTTAGAGACTGAGGTGCATACATTTGAATCGAGTCTTGACTGAATGTGACACTTCTCTCTGAGTGCTAATGCAATTTTAAGTCCATTAGCCACACAGTCGAATGCCACAAATTGTGTATCTGTGTGTGTGTGTGTGTGTGTGTGTGTGTGTGTGTGTGTGTGTGTGTGTGTGTGAGCGTGTGTGAGTGAGCGTGTGTGAGTGAGTGTGGTAGAGATGAGAGCTCTGACAAAATTTAAAGTCCATTACTGTCACAAAGCAAGTGGACAACACTAAAACATGGCTATGACCTGCCCCCATTTTATCTGCCATTTCTCGCTCTCTCTTTCTCTCTCTCTCTCTCTCTTTCTGTCTCTCTCTTTCTCTCACTCACTGTGTCAGAATAACAGCCTCATTTTATCCCATGGCTTTTAAACACTGAGGGGCTTTTAAACACGTTGTGTGTGTGTGTGTGTGTGTGTGTGTGTGTGTGTGTGTATGTGTGTACGCGCACATGCATGTGTACTGAGGGATGATTTAACATTCATCATTTAACCCGGGCACCATTAAAAGCCAAAATGACAATATCCAAAATGACACTGGCCATTTTGAAATTCCTCCCATGTTCTTTGTATTGATGAGCAAGGGGGAAGGTGGAGAAAGCATTATTTTCCGTAATTGCCTGAAAATGAGTTTTGTGGATAGATGGAAGTCAAAAGGTATTTCAAGAGGATAAGACACGCTGTAATTCAAAACACTTGAGTCAAAATCTCACCAACCAATCAGATTACGTCATGACATTTTATCCGGTTGTTCATTCCAAAATCAAGTGACACCCAAACCAGATCAAGCCAGATTTCCCAACACAATTACGCCACACGACTCATGTTTCAAGCCCCCCACCCCCCTCCACACACACACACACACACAAAGGGCCAAGAAAAAGAAAGAAAGGAAAGGAAGGGCCTGGAGGAAAACTTAAGGATTTAACACGAATCAAAAGTCAACCGTTACAAATGAACCGACGCGCGAGGAACACCGTGCTTCTCTGACCACAACACGAGTGTGAGATTAAGCACGCGCGTTTGATCCCGGTATTAAATACCGTCAGCAATTTCAGATAAAGGAGATATAGGATCAACCTTATTGAAGCGGATTTCTCTTGGAATCCATTTGGGTATCTTCACATATGCAAATATAGTCGGTTAATGTATTTCTCTTGGTAATTGCTTTTACAACTTTAAGAGCGTTTCCTAAATTGCTTTTCATGAAAAATGAAGCATTAAAAATGCATGATGTCATCTGCATAGGTAAAAAGGTTGAGCACTTTTCATATAATGTGGCCATCCATAATTAATTACGCTCTTCGGATCCATGGCCAAAGTTTGTGTGAAACTGGAGAAACTACAAGAGCCAGAATCCGAGCGGACTCTCTCTCTCTCTCTCTCCCGAGAGATGCCAAACGTCTACCAACAGACAGTCAGATAAAGCGGGGATTTCCAGCGGAGGAATCTGGAAGCGTCAAATCCTCTGGTCTAAGCCTGGAGAGAGAAGCAGAATCGCCCCAAAAAGCTTGGAAGAGATGGAAAGCATGTTTCATATCGAGTTACACCAGGCAACAGAGAAT
>NC_044503.1:30291983-30306983 GCF_902362185.1 Chanos chanos | reverse complement strand
AACAGCCATCCTCCTGTTTTAACCAGCTCTGAAAAATTAATCGGAATGACAACCACCGGCTCTTAGGACTTTTACACGTTTATTCATTTAGGAAACGTTTGAAATGATCTTGAGTTCCTTTACGTGAAGAACATAAGGTTGGGATCCTTGTATAATCCAAGCCTCTGTCAGTGAGCCCGAAGGGGAAGTAATTTTATTCTATCAGTGTAAAAAAAAAAAAAAAAAAAAAAAAAGGGGGGGGGGGGGGCAGGGGGCGCTTTTTTTTTTTTTTATGTGCCAGAGTCAGTAAGATGATGAAAGATGATAGTAAGAGAACAGGGACCTCCAGCAGCTAACTCTTTATAACTGATGAGTACCAATCCCCACACTGAGGAAAGGGGGCATCTTCACAATGGGCCAGTGATGGAAAACAGTATTAATCCTAAAGCTCCAGGCCAAGTGTAGGGCTGTCTCTTTTTTTTTACCACGTGCCACAGTCTTTATATCCTCCTTGTGGTTCTCTGAGATAGATCCAGAGACTGACTAAGTGCTTACCTTTAAAACTTCTCTGCCTACAGAAAATATATATTTTATTGTCTAAAAAAAGGGGTTTTGGAGTTGAGTCCATTTTGCCTTGTCAGGGAGCCCTCTTCTTATCCGTCGAGCATTTCTCACGTGGTTGTCTTTGTGACTTTTCTTTTTCACCCCCCCCCCTGCTTTCTTCTTCTGCATCAGTCTCACCTTTAACATTTACAATTTTATCCCCCTCTTCTCTACTCTTTCTTCTTCCATTCTCCTCCTGACCGTCGTTTCCCGTAAAAGCTGCACGTCCATTTCGTGGCAATCGCCTGACGCCATCTCCTCAATCTTCTCCAGAAGTTCAGCGACCTGCGAGCCATCAGCCCTGTTCTTGTTGTTGAAAACGTGATACCTGCTGTTACACTTCTCAATAAGCCACCGGAGGGCTTTTCCTTCACTTTCGATGTACTGCTCGACAGTTGCGTCCCCAAGCCAGTCTCCACACGTGAAGAGCACCAGGGCGCGGCGCCAGACTTTGGCGCCGAGAAGCTCCACGTGTTCTTCCGCCGCTTTTCTCTCTTCCTCTTGAAAAGAGCTGTCCAAACGGAGGACGAGGAGGAAGGCATATGGGCCAGGTGGACAGAGGGAAACGCTGAGCTCGATTTCTCGGGCGTTTGTTTTAGGAGTGCGTTCCAGAGGAAGATTCTTCCACCAGCCTGGCGTGTCCACGACAGTCAGCTGTCTCCCCATCACGAGTCCCTGTCTCTTCACACTCTGACAAGTCCTTGTCAAACTGAATTCCTCACTGCCCAGGATAGTGTTTCCGGTTGAGGTCTTCCCAGCTTCTCCATAACCCAAAAGCACAAGACTAACTTCAAAATGTCCATCACCTGTGCAAAATATATTATCCAGAGAAATACCTTTCAGTTTATCTATAAATGATAAGTTATAAAAATCTATAAGAACATATATTCTTAAAACTGTACCACAAGCTTACTGTTATACTTCCTCCCTTCTTATTATAAGCATTAAAATGTTTTTTTGTTTGTTTGTTTTTTAAAGGATACTATATTTCAGGTCAAAATTGAAATGGCGGAACTGAGTTCAGTGCAAATATACCCACCTGCAAATGATCTCAGTTTAGTCTTCTTTTCTTGTTCTTTTAACCTCATTTTTGCTCTCTTTTCTTCTGTCTTCCGCCTCTTCTTAACCTCCTTTAAAATCTTTTTGTCCATTTTGTAACGGTAGCCACCATTTCCTGCCACCATCTCCTCTATCTTCTCCAGCAGTTCGGTAACCTGAGAGCCATCACCCCAGTTCTCGTTGTTGAGAAGATGGTATCTGTTCCCACACTTTTCCACAAACCACTCCAGAGCTTTTCCCTCGCTCGCAATGTTCTGCTCAACGGTCGTGTCCTCCAGAGAATCTCCAAAGGTGAACAGTAATATGGTGTGATCCCAAACCTCTGTACCAAAAAGCTTCATGTGTTCTTCTACAGCTTGTCGTTCTTCCTCTGTGAAGGAGAAATCGGAGCGTATGACCAGGAGGAAGGCGCGGGCCACGCCGGGGCAGAGAGATCCGGCGAGTAACAGTTCTTGTTGAAGCAGTTCGGGAGTGTTTTTCACTGGGAGGTTTCTCCACCAGCCTGGGGTGTCCACCACGAAGAGCTGTCTCCCTGCTACTTCCCCCTGTCTCATTTTACATTGAGCTGTCCTATTCAAGTCAAACTTTCTTTTGCCCAGAATGGTGTTCCCAGCTGAACTTTTCCCTGCTCTTCTGTAACCCAGTAAAACGAGTCCAATCTTTGACAGACATTGTTTCTGACCTGCAAGACAAAATATCATAATTTGCTTTATTAGTCAGATAACAAGATAGCAGGTAGCTGGTTAGTAATGCTTTAACTGGCCGTTAATACCACTCAGTGACAGCATTATGAAAATATTAAAGGTTGTTGTTGTTGTTGTTTATCACTCAATGTCTCACCCTGAGTAGTTTCATTGAGACAGACTGGCTATGACACATCCGTCAGCATTACATAACAAATTCCACACTAAAATCAAAATTTGGAGTGACAAGTGTGTCATTTGTTATAAGTAACCATGACGACCAATGACATCAGAGTAATGATAATTCATAAGCGTGTGTTAATAACAATAATAATCTTTAAGCCACAGGACAATTTCCTTTTTTTTTCTCGCCAAATGAGACCATCTGGCATGACAGTAACTGGCAGTGATTCACCAGTTACAGACCAAATTAACGTCAGTGCAAAAACATTAATTATGTCATTACTCAAGACTGAAATCATACGTCAACTTTAGAATCATCACTAATTTCTGCAGACACGTTTTTTTTTTCCACAGCGACCAGTTCTACTGCGATTTCATTCGTGACCAGAGAATGTAAATCCTGAAAACTGAAGACTGGCATGGGGATGAAAGAAAGAAAGCATGACAGAAACACTACAAAAAAAAAAAAAAAAGTATGAGGATGTTTGTCCTTAATTGAGGATAAACATTTTGTAACTCCTTTGTATGTTTAGCTCTTTAATAGTATATATTAAAATATTATGGACGTAACACGTGTTATGTCAATCAGTGCTTGGGTACTTTTTTTTTTCCAGCGCTTTCCAGTCCCATTGATCAGACTCTCTTAATTGGTACTTTAACGCTCCAGGTACTTCAGTGCGTTTTACACATTTGATTAACTTTAATGAGTTCTGCTTTTGTCTAACCTGAAAGCAAACTAAAAAAAATACAAACAAGAACACAGAATATCCAAAGATACAGTATGCCCCCCCCCCCCCCTCCTCACCCCCACCCCCCCCCCCCAACACGAAACATTACACATGTGCTAACTCAAAACCTACCCAGGAGGACTCGCTGATTCTCCCTCTGTTTCTGTGCGATTAACTTCCTCTTATTTGCCTTTTCCTCCTCTGCCTGCCGTCTTCTCATTACTCCTTGTACAATCTTTGCATCTGCTTCATAATAACTTTCACCGTTCATTGAAACCATCTCCTCTATCTTCTCTAGCAGTTCCGCAACCTCACGAAAATTGTCCTTGTTCTCAGTGTTGAAAACAAGATACCTGTTTCTACATCTCTCAACAAGCCACTGAAGATGGGCCTCCCCTTCGGTACCAGATTGGCGTTCGATAGATTTGCTGTCCAGCTGGTTCCCGTATGTGAACGTTACCACGGTGTGTTTCCAAACTCCGTCACCCAGAAGCTCAAGGTGCTCTCGAGCTGATCTTTGGTTTTTCTCTTTGTACGCGCCGTCTAGACGTATCACCAACAGGAAAGCGTGAGGACCCGGCGGGCAAAGGGTGACGCTAAGCGCGATTTCCTGTTTTCGAAAGCTAGGCGTCTCCTTGGCTAAGTGGTTCTTCCACCACCCTGGAGTGTCAACCACCATTAGCCGTCTCCCTGCCACTTCTCCCTGCCTTTTCACGCACTTAGAAGATCTCCTCAAATAATGCTCCTCGGTGTTAAGGATGGAGTTGGCCAGTGAAGTCTTCCCTGCTCCCCGGTTTCCCAGCAACACAAGCCTCAGCTCAGAGGATTGCTGGGAGTTTTCTGCAACACAAAAGAGAATAACATCATTCTCAGAGACTGGCCTCAAAAAATAACCAGAAAATGAGTTCACTTAGTGACATGAGTTCACATACTGACATGCCATGCCAACAAATTACACTCAGAACATAGACATAGTTAGCTGCCCTATTATACGTAGCTCTACGAAATGCATTTTTTAAGTAAACACATACTTTTCTTGGAAGCACTACACAGATGCAGTCTAAGTATAGCACTTAAAAAAAGGGAAAAAAAACTAACTCACCATAATATGAACCTGTTCCACATGTAGCCATTGATGATTCTTCAATGTTGTCTTTCATTTACATTTCCTGTAATCTGAAACAATTGCTCTCTTGGTAACAAGTGTTTCTTTATTGTTGTAAGCTTCCTGTCAAAGGCTCCAGAACATTCTGTTTTCTCCTTCTTCATGCATAGTTTGCAGAATTAGACTGAATACTTCAAAAAGTATTACAAATAGACTTGTGAGAGTAAAGAAAATGTTCCAAACAGGAGAAATGTCTTGTGCTGGTGTTTTATCTCACTGCAGTTAAACATACCACATGGCTGTTTTCTGTTTACAAAACACAACTAACCAAACTGGTTAGACCGGGCAGATGCATGTAATATGAGCAGTCTGACCTCTAATTCCAGTTCTTTCTGCAGACGAAATGTCATTTCCTCATAGTCATTTCTCACTTCAAGAAAAAAAAAAAACACACACAGGCCCGCGCGCGCGCACACACACATGTACACACGTACACCAGTAACTCTGCTGTCTGATTTGAGGCTTATAAGAGATCGTCATTTTAGATTGGACAAGTGCAGAAATACATTGAAGGCCTAAGTATGATGACATATTAAAGTTAATGTGAAATTTTCCAGCAGATATTGCGTTTCCATTGCCCCAGGATGTTTTCCATTGATCACTAGCTATGTCAAAGAAACCAGTAACACATAATTGTATTGATGTAGATCAAAAACATCTGAACTTTTGCAAAGTAGAACATGTTTTTGGGGGGGGGGGGTTGGGGTTTTTTTGGCAACTACTGAATGCCTTTTTTTTTTTTTTTACATTATCATGACAGCCTATGTGATTGTAATTATCTTTAATATTTAACACGATTCATAAATTATATTTAATTATATTTTCCAGACTCATTATTTTCTGCTTTTTATCCTATTCATAACCACAGACCGAGATGTCTTTTCTGAAAGCTTAGTGCACCTCTTCAAAAATTCCCTCTGTGCTCAGTGTACGGATTAAATCCTGTATTTTTTATTCAGTCGTCTGTCGCAGATGGATTTATCAAATCCACAGACCACCAGAGTCATCAAGAATGGCCTGCATCATCACTTCTCCCTCTCCTCCACTGTCTTTCATTCACCGTACTGAATTCATTTTTGTGCTCCGTTGTTACCCATTAGTCATTGCGCTAAGCATACCCGAGGGGGCCCGTTGAATGTTGATCTCTTGGAAACTCTCGCCCGTTATAACCTTACAACATCGTACAACCGCTCACTGAACTCGTATGCAAAGACATCAGACCACCTCGATTCATGTGGAGAGTCAACGTCGGATACTGAAGCTGTTTCTGTTAGTGGCTTTGAAGCCGGCGTGACGTGTCTGTCGCGATTCAGTACAAATGGGGGGGGAAGGGTGATTATAAAAGCTTCATTAGAAATTAAGACCAACACAGTTGTACGCAATAAAACAAGGTTTGCAGTTATCAGACATGTAGTTAACGTACATTAAATGGATTGAGAATCACGAGTGTATCATGATGTTGCAACAGTTAAACTGTGCCAGGCGTGTGATAAATATTAATATTATTCTTTCAAAGCATTGTAGTGGGTCCTCGGTAGATATTATGTTTTGGCTCGCTGTTTCAGGGACAAGCTATGCCGTCTGCCTTTTTTTTTTCTTTTTTTATCTTTTTTCAAACGCTCCATATGTTCCACTGACAGTTTCTACATCCTCCCCTGTGTGAAACCAATGTCTCTTTTATTCTTCTTCATTTCTCTCATGATTTGCAACACCTATCTGTGTCTCTTCCATTTCTCAAATTAATTAGAAACTGCAGTGAGATTTGGCTCTTAGCTCTTGATATTGGCATGGTTCTGCTTTGTTAATATTTCATGTTTCCGCAACTTTCTGTCGTTAGGGGACAGAGGCATTTCCTTACCCCAGCAAGTCAGCCGCCCGCCGTTTGTGGTAAGCTTCACAATAGACAATAGACAACGATCAACGAACAAAAGGTCATCGCTCACGATCAATCAACGTTTCACACGTGAGCCCGGTAACTAGATGGGACCGATTATCTTCAAAGGCACAGGCTAACAAGAACGAATCTCCCCGCGGCCCCTGTCGCAATGAACTGACGGGCCATCTCACCATAATCACCTGACCGGACGCTGAACTGGCGTCTACCATCTGTAAAAGCGCTAACTGAGATAAGGATGGAATTACTTTTCTGTCCTGCTGGGATGTAACCACACTGGTGTCGCAAAGAACGGATCAAACCGAGAAAGAACATAAACTAACAAAGGAATCGCCCTCCGCTTCGCTCAAATGAGGTACACTAAGCAGCCCATCAAAACACCATGTTGTACGTCAGATTGGACACTGAGCTTGTAAAATTCATCACATTTGGCTTGAAAGGTTTCCAACAGCAATTTTCCATGTAATGGACGGTTTGACCTGTACATTCTGTTTTGTTTTTTTTTTATTTGTTTTGAGTATTATCTTATCTACCACAAAGCACAAGGACTTACACAGGGTTACTCTGTATGGTCACTTAAGTTCACCTTTATTCATTTCATGTTTTTTTCCTCTTTATTTTAACTACATTGTCTTGGTTTGATCGTTCTGGCATAATCCCCTTTTATCTGATTTTCTTTTGTGTAACAGTTGTCATCTCTTTAATTATTGTTTTTGAACGCTGCAGCAGTGCCTTAAACAGGGTATAGGCATTCTTCTCATCTGGAGTCGTTTCAGTCGTGCAAAATCAGCTGTATGGCTTTAAGAATTTACAACTTTGCGAGGGTTCAATTTTTATGAACATAGTTGTCCGTCAGGACTCGTTCCACAAAATTATAAACAGTACTACCAACCTGCCACTGCCATTTCAATCAATATCACTTACACTGTTCATCTTAAAATGAAATGTACTGTTCGCTAAACCCATATCTTTTTCAATCTTCTCCGGTCGCTCCATTACTTTAATGTCATCCACGGAGTTCTTATTGTTAAAAACGTGATTTCGGTTCCCACGTTTCTCAATAAGACACTGGAGACCTGTTTCCTCCCCCTCGATGTGCCCGTTTGATGGATTTGCCTCCAAGCCAGTCCGCAAGAGAGGAAAGGACTGGAATGTGACTCCTGACTCCTCATCTGAGAAGCTCCATATTGTCAAGTTTGAAAGAGGTGTCTGAAGGTAAGACCAGGAGTATGGCATGAGGCTCTCTGAGAGACAGAGAGTCACACTGTGTGAAATTTTTAGCTTTTGTCCCGTCAGAAGTGAATTTGTCATGGAGTTAGCACCACCGTCTTGCCGTGTCAATAACAGCTATCTGCTTCCTCACTGCTTCAAACTGTGTTATGTATGGAGTAAACAATTTTTTTTTCCCTCTCTCTCTCTCGTTAAACCTCTTAGGAACGCTGCGGATTGCATCCACTGCCGCGGCCCTCTCGACATTTCCGAAGAGAACGACCAAGGTAATTTCCGGAACGTGATGTGCGCTGCCTGTGATTATATTTTTATATGCGTGGTTATTTTTCGGGTTGCTTCAGTTTGTTTTAAGGTAAATTAAAATAGGACATGACATGAAAAAGCAATACAACGACATGTACTCGTGCACCAGTACCTACCTTTCACAATCCGGCTTTTAGCAGACCAAACACCAACACATCATCAGCTTTTCATTGCCCTGACACACCTGCATCTGCTCATCAAGGGCTTGGTAATTAGATGTGCTAGAATCAAGTATGCCAAAGCTTTGTAGTGCAGTGCTGGTAAACACTGACCTACATAGCCTTTTTCCCGAGGAATATCATCGGTATATTAAAAAAAAAAAAAATTACTCCACAGACATTTTTCGAGAAGCTGTTATGACTCGGAATTTTAGAGTATTACATGGAATTTTCAGTTACAGTAAAAGAAAATAAAAAAATAAATAAAAAATGCATGTGGCCTGTAGGGTGTAGAATCAAATCTTTCGTCTGTTTTGTAATTTAAAGAAGTAGGACATCAGGAACAAAGCTGAAACGCAATTATAAATATTTTATCATACGATTTAGTATTTTTTTCTCCAGCATAATACCATGTCCTGCCAAGTAAAACTTCTTAAACCAAACGGAGAGAAACATAAAGAACAGAGGAAAATTAGTTTGCTTTCTGAGCTGACGCGAAGACCACTTAACATTATTTCTCGTGGATTTTGAAAACTGCATATGGTAACAATATCTTTTTGCAGCCCTTATACAATAGAAATACTGTGAATAACACAGTGAAAATTCATATCAACACAGCACTTTGTGACTTTGTGATCTCGCTATAATTCTGAATCTCCATCGTCCTCTTCTTCAGTCTTTACTCCTCTCTGAATCCCCTCAGTTCAACCCCCTTTTGAAAATCTTTTTACTCAAACTTACAATGGCTGCCTCTGTTTCCTGGCAACATCTCTCTCTTTTTGTTCCTTTATGAGTTTCTGACCCGGGTTCCCATTGCCCCACTGTCAAAAAGACAATATCTGCCTACAACGTTTTTTGAATATTCACTCAACCCCCTCTCTCTGTATATCTGAATAGCGTTTCTCCATCCGATGGTCGTCACGGTTAAAACGCCACTGTGATATGACTTTGAACTCTCCTACTGAGCTCTGCTTGTTCTTAAAGTACGTTTTCTTTAGCTTTTTGCTTTTACGAGCATTAAACACGGTCTAAAGTCACTTCATAGGAAAAAAAAAAAACGTCCAGTGTGTAATTGACAATACAAGAGCCCCGCCCTGGTATACCTGCTACAGTGACTAGCCTCTTTGCCACAGTTCCTGTGTCTTGTCATACTCTCGCGGCAGGGCTGTCTGTGAGTCTAACTCTTCTCTGTCAAGGATGGTGTTTCCTGTTGAACTTTTCCCAGCATGGTGGGGTCCAGGTAGGGGTAATCCTAAACTCTGAGAGTGTCTTCTGAATCTCCACAAACAAAAACAACCTAAAGGTATGAGACATTCTGTGACCGCTTACAACAATAGCAATAGTAATGACTAAACAACAACAACAACAACAACAACAACAACCATCATCATCATTATCATCATCATAATAATAATAGAGCAGCTAATAACTCTGTCGAACAAGAGAAATGTAATATACATTATATTATTTTTTGTACTGAATACCGACCATTTGAACCCAATCTGCAGGTTAATGAGTAAATGAGAATTTAAAGAAAATATTATGTTTAAATATGTTAGTGGTAGGTTACACCATGAAAAAAAAAAAAAAAAACTCAGAATCAAAACAAACTAGATTAGATACGTGAGACGTGTATTTTTAGAAGAGTGAAATGAAGAAAACAAATTAGGTCTGTGACATCACTGCGACTGCACAGGATGAAGTCTTACTGTTATCAGCTTGTTTCAAGCGGAGACCAAACAACGGAACATTATAGCGCGTTAAGAATAAAAACAGTCAGTGACGCTTTGCCCAAGGTGAACTTTCATCATTCTGCGAAGATTATTTTTCCTTGAAGATTATTAACTTATTAACTTAAAGGTGTTCATCCACATATCATCCAACACTCCTGTTAGCCTCGGCGAACCTGTAAACACGTAGCTACTGCCCAGCGTTGCACATTGATTGTCAAAGGTGTTTTTGAAGGAGAGTGAATAATAAAAACAATAATTAAAAAAAAAAGAAAGAAATGGAGGGAGGGAGGGAGAATATGATATGAGAGAAGATGAGCTTGATAACTTGTCTTGCGAAGATAAACAAAGACTCGAAGACGCCGCGAGTCTGTCTGGAGACTGAACGTTTTTAGCTGAGGGTGGACACCAGAAAGAATCTAGACTTGGTGCAAAACTCAGCATATCAGATGGGGAAAAGAGCAAGTATTTCTTTAACGGCACATTTCCCAACAATGTAACACTGTTAGGTTTTTAGCGTTCAAAATTTCCTCCTAGCTAATTCTTAAGCAGTAATGAACTTTTTGCTAAGTTTCAGTTTTCAAAAAAAAAAAAAAAAAAAAGATATCCTTCAGCGATCGTATCTTCGTTCTCATGTTCTTATGAAAGGTACGTCACACTTCATTTTCTATGAAAAATTCATAAATCGGATGTTTACGACCAGTCGTCGAGAACTTCCGCGCCTGGGCCCGGCAAACGACGCGTTAGAGACGTCGTCACGGTAACATCACCCAAGTTATCTGCATCGCTCCGCAGGGATTTACAGCTTGTAAAACAAGAAAGTGAAGGTTAAAAATACACAGGAACAGAGATTACTATCAGCCCTTATCACTACAGGATCACACAGACTTAAAAAAGAAACTCATCCATCTGTCTGTGTGCTAGTGCATCAGATAATTGGTGGAGTTTTGCTTCATATCTGGAATACATATAGCCTTTGGACATATCTGATAAAGTGATTTTACCACTTCTACATGAAAGAGGAAAAAAGGATGGAATACTGTATGAACAAGCCAGTGGGTAGAACAGTGCACTCACTGATAAGAAGACGACCAGGGGGTACGGGAAGGAACAGAGATAAATCTATTCTAACGGAAATGTTGTTGACCTTTTTTCTCTTTTTGTCTTATAACGTTCCAGTCTGGTTGATCGTGAACTGTCTAAATGATCTAAATTTTGATACCACCCCCCCCCCCAACCCCCTCCCAACCCCCTCCCAACCCCCTCAAACATCCAAGGAACTGGAGTTATTTCTGTTCTTCTGCTGACAGAGCAATTGCGATACACTAAGTTCTGACAAGTTGTACTTCATCTCTTAAATAATTAAAATGCACCAAAACCCAAGAAAGCATAGGGGTGCAACGTTACTAAGATGAATTCCTGAAAAAGGTAATTGAATTTTAATTACAACCATATTTGACCTCAACGGTTCGAGCTATAGTTGAATCATATTTCATGGGCCAACAATCAAAGCCGATTGTCTTGGCAGCCCTCTCTAGTCCTCGAATAGTTTCTCAGAGAATAAAGGAACAGAGACGATGAATAAATAATGAATAAATAAGAAACATAATCACTTAAAAACGAGAAGCTATTATCTCCTCCTATTTATACCAAAGACTATACCTTCAAAAGAGTGTGCGTAGTTAACAAACAAACAAAACACTGAGCGTTTAGAGTCTGGTAGTCATTAGACTGAATAATTAGATGCTTGTTTTCACAAGATCTCAACATCTTTATTTGATTCCTATTTATTTCTTATTGTTGTCCCCAGCAAAAGAACTGCTTATGTTAAAGACAGAAAACTTTAGCAATTAAAACTCCTGACAGCTCTGCACTGTTTAAAAAAAACCCAAAAAACAACAACAACAAAAAAAACTTGTGGTTATCATTGCTTGGAGGTAAATAAAAAAAAACAACACGTCGTCGTGGGTGACACCCTTTTACGTAGGTTGTTTTGTGAAATAATATCTTTTCTTTTAAGTCCTGCTCTCACATAAACACAAACGAGGAGTAATTCATCATTTCATGAACTAGAACACAAATAAAACACTGCAATATGAACTGAATTATTCTAATGCCCATAGCACAGTACACTAGGCAGGAAAAAAAAAACCCCAAAACGAACAACATACATAACCGCGCACTGAACACGGATTTTCTCATTGCGACAACAGAAGTCTCACAATACATCATCCCATGGCCTTTTTTTTTTTGTTTTTGGCCTACATTTACGTAGCACAAATCTGATTATTTTCAGCGGGCGTCGTCCAGGTTGCTTTAATTTCACGGCAGCCGGCGATGGTTAACCGCGCTTTGTTTGTAAATACTCGGGAAACGATCCAGCAGCGGATTTGCAAGAATCATCCAAAACATCTCAGAGGTGCTGAGTCGATGCTGCGTCTTCATTTTTGCGCTGATCTCGCAATCGGCCTCTTCATTCCCTTCGTCCGATCCATTAGAAACCTTCCTCTGTTTTCATCTGAGTCATATTCTCCCATTACAGCAGTGGAACTGCAGTTAAAGGTCATTTCCTTCAATCTGCAGTAGTTGAGGAAGCTTCGTCATTAATCTGCGGGGAGTACGTTTCTACACAAGTGAATTATGGGAGGATGCAGAACAACAAGCTTTTACTGTAAACACAGGCTTTTTTTCTCTTTTCTTTTTTTTGTCATTTGCAGGAAACATACCTTACAGGACATACCTTGAGAGATGAATGTGTGAACATTAGATACACACGCACATATGTGTGTGTGTGTGTGTGTGTGTGTGTGTGACTCAGATAGGCTCCTCTGAGACAGATAAATTTAATATTTTTCTAATAGTGCTTTAAAGTGTGCATTAAAAAATATGGCTGTAGAATACAGAGTGGCCCACGTGTGCCTCTCCCTGTGTGTATGTGTGTGTGTGTGTGTGTGTGTGAGTGTTATAAACACGGATCCTGCTGGAAACCTGCAGTTGAAAAGCATGAAGCATAAAAAAGCCCTAATAAAAGCGTGAAGATTTGAAACTGGTGAAACTTTTGGCTCTTTAGAACCCACACAAGCTGTTTTTGCAGAAAATCCTGCCTGCCTGCCTCTCTCTCTCTTTTTCACCAAACCTCGCTCTATTCTGTGGCCTATTTTTCTTCTCTTTCTTCTCATTTTTGTTCCTCCTTCCACCACCACCAATCACAATCAAACAGAGAGTTTTCCGGAAAAAAAAAAAACACCACTGTGATTTCCAAAGGAGTTTCACTCTCTAACCCTTTAAACATACTATTGTGTATCATACAATGTAATAGCATAGAACAGCACAATAGTCTACTGTGCGCTCAGTGCAGTTAGGCTGCAAAAAAAAAAAAAAAAAAAAAAAAAAAAAGGTGGAATTTTACCATAGGGTTTTTTTTTTACCTCAGACAACGCAAAAGTTTTGCTGTGAAATTTCCCATAGAAACTTCAGCTCTCCATCTAACTTTCATGTTTCCGTACGTAATCGGAAACATGCCTTAAGGGAGCATATTTAGCTGAAAATTAAGAGTTAGCGTCATATAGTTCCATAAACGTACGACGAAACAAAGGCAATGCGTTCGAAGCTCCCGAGGCCCTCGTTTACGCAGGGGATTATGGGAAGGCGAACCCCGGGGGCCTATTTCTTGTATTCGCTAATAGAGGTGAGACAGAATAATCAAGACCAAGGTGGTAGCGATCTTCTCTAGGAGGAAAGAAATCTTGTGTGAAGGTCAAGGCAGGATGAAATGAATTATGTAGCATAACCTGAACCTGAATTATATACCATTCAAAGCAGAATAAAAAAAGACACCGGTATAAATGAAGTGCCTTTACCTGTGTGGTTGACATTAGCTGAACAGTTAGCTAGGAAGGAAGCTGTTTCTGCAGTCACTTAAAAATACATAAGGCTTATCCCTGTCCAAGGGAAATGTATCAAGGAAAGGTTCACCAATATATTTTTAATCCATCTTTTTATTACTAAAATTCCAACTGGCTCTGACAGCCTAGACTCACGATGCTAACAATTAGCATCCGTGCCTAAGACCAAAGGGAGAGTATGAGGCCACAGTTAATACAGGTAAAATCTTGGTCTCCAATGTTCTTAGTGTTTACAAGTATGACTAAGCTAATGTTAGAAACTAAACCACCATAGCAAATGGACAGTTAAAAAAAAATGCCTTTTTAAAAAGGTCCTTCCAACATAATGCTACTGTAATTACCACATTTTAAGGGGAACACTGTCATGTTTTTGGTACCAAAGTGAGATGCGATATTTGCAAGTTCTGAGAACTGAGAGAGGGCAAAAAGTGTTACTTATGCTGAAACAAACTGCTGCGTTATCACGAGGAGAGTAAGGAAAGGACAAGTCGTAGAATTTGAACTTTTTTATTTGAAAATCATGTTTTAATCCCTAATAGACATTGCATAATTTCTTCTTTACACAACCATTTATCTTTATGTTGGGGGGGGGACCATAAACACACACACACAAAAAAAAAGAAAGAAAAAAAAAAGGGTATGTTAAAAAAGGATGACCCACCAAAGTGAGTGTGGGCCAGTGGGTAAAATCAAAAGGTCATACAGTTTACTGGTTAATATTATTTCAAACGTATCATTTCACGGAAGGAACGAGGAGTACATCTGTTGATTTCGTCTGATTTGTCAGCTTTCGTTTTGCGCACAAAGCACTCCCGAAGAAAAGGAGCACAGCAGAACGGGCTTGCGAGCGCCGCGGCGTCCGTCATTCAGCCGCGCGCACTCTCTCAGAAACACCGTTGAATAAAACAATATTAAAAGTTTTTTTTTTCTTTTCTTTTCTCTTTAAAGTGACGTATCGGCCTCCGTTCTTTCTTTCGTTCTTTGAAAGCATACGGCAACGGTGGAACAGAAAGGAAGAAAGAGCTCCGGGGCCCTGGCCGACAGCAGTGGGCGCTGAATGAATATTACACCGTGCCCCATATGTGGTTATTATTATTATTTTTTTTTTCCTCCTACCGCCCAGGTCATTGTGATGCTGAACGGGTAATTATAGATAGAAGCACAGGACCCGTCTCCTACAGGCACTTATCGCTGAGATGCGAAGTCCAAAGTCGTATCGCTGAAGAACAGGAGAATGGAAACACAAATACAAAGAATTACAGTAAAGAGAGGAGGAGAAAGAAAGTGGATGATAAACACGAGGATGGTGACACGTTTGGAAGATTATGACACATGGAATATCTTTTTTTTTTTTTTCTTCTCTCGTTGTTGTTCTTGTAA
>NC_044503.1:30281983-30286983 GCF_902362185.1 Chanos chanos | reverse complement strand
AGTAAATTACAGTGAATATGTATAAACCTAAATAAAAAAAAAGATTTGAACAATGACAAAAAAAAGGTTAAGCACCTGTAATACACCCACCCACAAATACTCACCTCCAACAACTATTTATAGATCAAAATGTGAAACTATGGTCTACATTAAAATACACGGCTGCACACAAGACACACACACACACACACACACACACACACACGCAAATACACACACACACACACACACACACACACACACACACACACACACACACACAAACACACAACACAAATGCAAAGAGCAACATTTGTTTATAGAATAAAAAAAAAAAAAAAGAATGCACATATGGCCTACAAGTAGCTTAGAAAACACACACACAGTTTCTCTCTCTCTCTCTCTCACACACACACACACGATTAATCACACACAAGAACACTCACACACACACACACACACACCGTAACGTAGTGAGTGAGTGAGAGAGAGAGAGAGAGAGAGAGACTCCTCTGTACCTCTGTATAGTCTTTAAGTCCTTGTTCTGTTTGTCCTCATGGGACAGGGTTTTGAAAAAGACAAAAAAAAAAAAATCTCATTATTTTAGTTGGGCAGGCAGTTGCGGGCATAGAAGCGTCCAGACTCATTCACATTGTGTGTGTGTGTGTGTGTGTGTGTGTGTGTGTGTGTGTGTGTAAGGGTATGTAGAGTCTGTTCAGGACTATAAGAATATATTTACAACATATGTAACCTCACACAAGTGCGTCTGTGTTCTAGAACTGACAAAGCAAAGCCACTCTCGACCTGTTATTCACACTCAGACAAAGAGAGACACACACAAACACACACACACACACACGCACACACACGCACACATACACTACAGGGCATTAAATACACACACATACACATGCACAAAGTCAAAGTGGTGTTCCACCTAAAGATTTTTCTTTTTTTCACTCACTTGAACCGTAACTGTACCAAAAGCAATGGATGTTTGCTTTATACCTCTTTCTTTCCTCTGTCTTTTTTGTTTTTTTGGAACTCTCTGTATGAAGAGCTCCTCTGTGCTTACACTGATGATGGTTCTGCAGTTCTTACATAGATCCTCCCACCCAAAAGAAAAGAAAAAAAAAAAAAACAGACACTCTGGTATGAGTGATAAATTGACCTTGGTCTTGGTTAAAAGCATGCAACTTCTCTCTCTCACACACACACACACAGACACACACACACACAGACAGAGTCTAACTAGACAGCATCAGACAGTGCGTGCATGCCTGAGAGAGTTTTGGCTACAGGCTGCTCAGACAGACCTTACACACACAGTTCCTGATACAGTGCTGTGGCAATCAAATCAGATCAAATGCCACTCGCACAAACACACGCACAACCTCCCTGCAACGTTAAACCAACCTTCATATAACCGTTACCTGAAGCTATCAAATGAGTAACAGTCGCGTCACTGACGGCGCGTCAGCTCGGATCTAGTCAGCGATGCGCGTGACCCTGTAACGCACAAACAGCGTTCCCCTAACGTTCATGTAACGCTTCCCCAGGGCATGGACAATTCAGTCTGCTTCACTGGAATCATCTGAGCTGACGATGTCAAATAACAGCAAAAGCAACCCAATCATCGAGTGCTTTTCTACCGATCGGTTCCCAAAGTGTTCTCCAGACGTTCTTCAAACGTCGTTACAACGTTAGGCTTCAAGTGCGACGTTAGAGAGAATGCAAACAAATTAAAAAACAAAACAAAAAAAAACATATGGGTTGGTATTTTTCCGATGGCCTTTTTTCCCCCGGTTTGCACTGCACGTGTTGGAACTTATGGATGTTGTTATTACTTAAGTTCTGTTTTAACACATCTCAGCTGTTTGTCTTAGTGTGTATTGCCACGAGAGGATATTTGTTTAATGCGTTTGTTTGCTGTGTATGTTTTCTCTGTCTGTTGGCATTGATAATAACGGTGTATGAAAACCCATGTTTGATGAGGAGGAATTTGAACATGTACGGTAGAGGCCTTTGAACGAGTGTGGGAGGAAAATGACAGAGGGCTTGGACACACGAATAGAGACATGCAGTGCAGTGACAAGGGTGCCTGTTAGAGACAGAAAGAAAAAGAGAGAGGGAGAGAGAGAGAGAGAGAGAGAGAGAGAGAGAGATGGAGAGAGTTCGATAGGGAAGTGTAGGCTGCATAGAGGACGAGTCATGTGGCAGGTGGCAGAAAATCAATTGTGAGTTGGAGCTGAAGTGGAATTTGAACTGTGCCTTAAGCCATAGCATGTGACGGAGAAAAGACAAGCAGAGAGAGAGAGAGAAGAGAAGAGGGGAGAAAGAGAAGAGAAGAGGGGAGAAAGAGATGAGAAGAGGGGAGAAAGAGAAGGGAAGAGGGGAGAAAGAGAAGGGAAGAGGGGAGATTGAGAAGAGAAGAGGGGAGAAAGAGAAGAGAAGAGGGGAGAAAGAGAAGGGAAGAGGGGAGAAAGAGAAGAGAAGAGGGGAGAAAGAGAAGGGAAGAGGGGAGAAAGAGAAGAGAAGAGGGGAGAAAGAGAAGGGAAGAGGGGAGAAAGAGAAGAGAAGAGGGGAGAAAGAAGGGAAGAGGGGAGAAAGAGAAGAGAAGAGGGGAGAAAGAGAAGAGAAGAGGGGAGAAAGAGAAGGGAAGAGGGGAGAAAGAGAAGAGAAGAGGGGAGAAAGAGAAGAGAAGAGGGGAGAAAGAGAAGGGAAGAGGGGAGAAAGAGAAGAGAAGAGAGATGGTGGGTTAGGGAGGAGACACAGCGAGACAAAAGTGATTGAGAGAGTGTGCGAGGTAGAGAGAGGATAGGAAAAGTGTGTGTGTGTGTGGGTGTGCGTGTGTGAATGTGAGAGGGTGCAACCAAACTGTGTGTGTGTGGGTGTGTGTGTGAGAGAGTGCAACCAAACTCTGTGTGTGTGTGTGTGTGAGAATGGGAGAGGGTGCAACCAAACTGTGTGTGTGTGTGAATGGGAGAGGGTGCACCCAAACTGTGTGTGTGTATATGTGTGTGTGTGTGTGCGTGTGTGTGTGCGTGTGTGTGTGTGTGAATGTGAGAGGGTGCACCCAAACTGTGTGTGTGTGTGTGTGTGTGTGTGTGTGCGCGTGTGTGTGCATGTGTGTTAGAAGACCCCGAGGAAGAGAACACGCACGCACTCACGCAACAAAAGAGAGCGGGAAAGACCTTGTGCTGTTAGTTAAGGGAAGTGCCAAAGGCAGAGAGGACTACCTTAACTGTCAGAGAGCATGTGTGAGTGGGCGAGAATGAGACTTCAAACACAAACCGAACAAAGTAACTAGAGGCACACAAACCGTAATTAATTACCCGCACGCCGAGAGAGCGAGGGAATGCAGAAAAGAACAGACCAAAAAAAAAAAAAAAAAAAGGAAAAAAAAAAAAAAAAAAGCGAGCGAGTGACACTGAGAGAAAAGAAAAAGCTAAAAAAAAAAAAAAAAAGACTGGATTATGCATCTTAATTGAGTAGCGAGACGCTAAAAAAATGCTCAGATATCACTGCCAGACTGCCAGCTGCTACTGCATTTTCACTGAGATATGAAATTTGGCAAATGACTATTTCGTGATATAGATTATTCGTTATGATAGACTATATGAAAGCAGTCACTGTCAAAGTTTTATACAATTTGGAGATCTTTGATCAAAAGTCTATTCTTATCAAAATATGAACTGGAATCTGTAGTTATGATTTGCAATTCTTCCAAGTAATGACAGATTTCAACAGCTCCTGTTTAATTACTCTGCCTTCCTCTTCTTAGAGTGAGATGAATGTACTTACAGTCTGATTAGAAGTGTTTTTTAACATTTCGAAAAAGTTCTTTCTAGAAAGTTCCACCTAACAATAGCTCAGCTGCAGGAATGTACTAGTCTTAATGTAACGTAACAGAAAAAAACCCCATTATTACTGTGTTCTTCTATGCCCAAGTCTTTCAAACCATCTAATTGCTACCAAAGCCTGTTCTAAACCCCACAGCACACTTCCTATGGTAGACAGACAGCTTTCCACCGCATTAATTAATAATTAATTACTGTTTGCCTTATTAAAATCTTATTAATAACGGTGACAACAAAAGCAGGTCGACTCAGGGCATTGATTAAAGATGGAATGAATAATTGAGCTGTTTCATGCGACGTTAACGAATGTAATTAAATATTTACAGCACTGGACTGGAGCCAAAAAACAAGGCAAGCAAAATTTTTTTGGGGGGGGTGGGGTGGGGTGGGGGGGTGCCCTTATTTACATATTGTGTGGTACTGTGCCAGTTTCTGTGGCTGTTCAAAAATTAATGCGATGTTGTAAACAAAGAGCTGACTTGGAACTTTCTTGTAAAAACTTTTACCTGGAAGATGCACTTAAATTGAGTGGAAAAAAAAAAAAAGAAAAAAAAAAAGTTTGCATGTTTATGATTAACCGCCGTGTTTCCAGCTGCTCTCGAGATGTCAAAATCTTTTTTTTTTAATCAATACAAATGTGTGAAATTTTTTAGTTAGCATGCTGTGGTTGAAATGAAAAGCTGTGTTTGCTTTACTGAAAGAATACCACATATGGATTCAATTATTTTTGACATGTAGTGAAGTCAAAAGTAAAAAAAAAAATCAAATCAAATAAAATAAATAAAAAAGAAGAAGGGGGGGGGGGACGATAAGATTCAAGATTTCTACTGCGCTTGATCTAAATCGATGAGTGAACTAAGCGTTCATTAAGCAGCTATGAACTTTATTGGTTTTGACAAAGACATCATTTCTCTCCGGTTTTTGTCTTCATAAAACACATTCCTCAGAGGCTGTGAGAGAGACGCAGACTCATACTCTGGTCTTAAGGTCGCTCTGTTTGGATGGAATGTAAAGAGGAATTACATACGCAGCAAAAGATGAATTATAACTGACTAAGCATCACTGAAAGATAGAGAGAGGAGGGGGGCACAGAGAGAGAGAGAGAGAGAGAGAGAGAGAGAGAGAGAGAGAGAGAGAGAGAGGGAGAGAGAGAGGGGGAGG
>NC_044503.1:30266983-30276983 GCF_902362185.1 Chanos chanos | reverse complement strand
CACACCCCGCGCGCGCGCGCACACACACACACACACACACGCGCACACACACACACACACAATTATGTACAACCAAAGCAAGAATGGAAAAGACCTACTGTAACATAGACTGTGGTAAATCTATAAGAAACAAATTATCACTTACCTGTATTCACTACAGTAAACAATAACCACTCACTACAATAAAACAATAACCACTCACTACAATAAACAATAAGCACTCACTACAATAAACAACTAACACTCATTACAGTAAACAACAAACACTCATTAGAGTAAACAACAAACACTCATTAGAGTAAACAACAAACACTCATTAGAGTAAACAACAAACACTCACCTGTACCACCTCATCATCCTCCTCCAGAAGTCCTTCCACAACTTCTGTCGCCATCTGCACAAAAAGACAACCCCACACGGATATTACATCAATTATAAATATGTATTTCTTATCTCTCACATGTACATTCAGACAGTCATTCAGTCAAAGTTCTTCATATAGCGCTCACTTTGCCTGGGGCTGTTAAGTGGAGAATTATAGAGGCTGAACATTATCTGAATATTACACAAAACGCTAGTATCAAATGAAATTCTGGACAGAACATCATTTCAAAACAGTGAATGTTATAAGAGAATGGGATTGTAGTTAAGGCCGAAAACTGCTGATAAAAAGTGAAAGACAAACATGTTATTAGAGAGAGTACAACAGCAGCATTAAGTTCCGGAAAATGTAAAACTAATTTGATTGTACAATTTCACATTGTGTTTAGCTTCAAAATCAAACACAAGAAAAAGTAAATGTCAACAGTACATTCTGTTAAACTAATAAGTGGATATAAAACACTAAAATGAAACTGAGCTACACAATATACTGATCAGGAACGTAAATGCATTTCTTCCCCTAAAAACAAAGATGAGTTTCAAGAACTGGAACAATACTGAATGTAATACTTTGTCATTTTTGAAACGGAATTTTGTGAGGACCGATGTAAATTACGCTCTAAGGAGTCTTGTTTACGTAGCTGTGAGTGTCTGTAACAGGCCATGTTTGAGGAGAAGTAGAACAGCGATCGAACGCTTTTTCCCCGCAGATGTCCTGACCGTTAAACGTGTTTCAATGTCTCAGTCACGCTCAAGAGACCCTCCGAGACGATCAATAGCACCTAGGATAAGATCTTGTTCATTTGAACAATCGTCAATATAAGCAGTTCTCCGTTCGCCGGTCCTCTAGATATGCGACTGCGCCAGAGTACTTCGCTTGTCGTCATTCGTTCGTTCAATCATTCATTCATGCGTTCACTCGTTCATTAGTTTGTTCGCTCATTCATTCATTCGTTTGTTCATTCAGGTTGATCGACGGCCACAATCCACTCGGTAGAATTTTTCCAATGCTTTTTGAGGGTTTCTTCCTAGTTAAGAACCAGCATTATCGTAGATAATGTTCTCTTTCGATTTGCCGTGTCTGCTAACACCCAAGAGATCGGCACAGCTCATGTGTCAAGCTGATAAATACAAGTGATCTGGACATCATCGATACCTACCCTGTGAAAAAAAAAAAAAAGTCAACCAATCACATCAACGCATTCATCCCGAGCTTGTGCGCACGAGATTAAACGTAATCGATAACTTTCCTGATCGAAACACAATCAGATAGCCTTCTCTCCTTATCACAGACAGCTACGGTCAAGACCATCAAATGTGACAAAATCAATGTGAACGGGTTAAAACAATAGACACTCTACAAATTCTCCTCTGTCAATCACATATGTGATACAGTAAAATGGGGAAGTGCATACGCATATACTTGTCTCTATATATTGGCGGGGAGTTCTCACTGATTTATGCCTCACGGTAACCAAAGATGAATAACATGGACCGTAATCATAAACATTACAAGGGCAATACTTTGTCATTTTATGCTTTAAAAATAAAATATACACATTTTTTTTCTTTCTTTCTTTTTTTTTTTTTACAAAAAAGGCCAAATGTCCCCACAAGGTCACCAGTTGTCAGATAGCCTGATAGGGACATTTGGTCCACTAACACACACACACACACACACACACACACACACACACACACACACACACACACACACACACACACACACAAACCTCTTCTCTGCCCTCTCACACACAGCTCCAGTCCATCTGGCTTTTTTCTGTTTTCTGTTAACAGTCCAGCGACTGGAGTCTTATTACTTGAGACTTCTGCTTTTTTCACTCTTCACTTTCAATCTGCTCCCCCCACCCAAAACGTAATAGATTCATTCTTTATTCTAGTGCCTGATTCATCCTTTGCTTTAGTGTCTGATTTAATGATGTTTATAAAATGATTAGGGTAGTTTTGTCACCAGCGGTCTTCCATGTCATTGCTTTTGGACGGTC
This sequence comes from Chanos chanos, assembly GCF_902362185.1. Taxonomy (NCBI): domain Eukaryota; kingdom Metazoa; phylum Chordata; class Actinopteri; order Gonorynchiformes; family Chanidae; genus Chanos; species Chanos chanos. Next base: position 30,274,596 of record NC_044503.1, on the reverse strand, counting down.
TAAAACACTGAAAGCAATAAAGGCTGTTTTTCAAGCTAAGTCCTTTTCTACATATTAAAATTTCAACATTTACTTTGGTTCTCAGTCTTCACTGAACCAAAAAAAGACTCGTAGTTTTAGTTTGGATATGGTTACTGTAGCTACATTAACTGGCTTTCTCTCTTCTACCTAAATGGAGGTCATGACCTTGACAGGGCCAGGGGAGAGAGGGGTAGTTACCGTGGCGATCCTTCCAAACCTCCCTGAACCCTCAACCTATCCTTTCTCACCCTTGTTTACCACTGGGGAATTGGCTACATCACTCTCCCTCTCCCCTGATCCTTTTATTCTTTTTTTTTGTTTTTCCACCTGACGCCTGCAGACCATTCATTTGAACCAAGGCCAGAGGGTCACAGGAGCACATGGGCAGAAGACAAGAGCAGAAGATGGGGGGGGGGGGGGGGGGGGGGTGAGAGAGAGGGAGTGAGAAAGAGTGCATGAGACCACGACATTTCAAAAACAAGGAGATGGACAGATGAAGAAAGAGAGGGGGGGAAAAGGCTTCGAGAGGAAAAGATGCAGAAAGTTTGGCCGGGAGTGCCTGAGGAGGGGGAGAAGTGAGAGAGAGAGAGAGAGAGAGGGACAGAGAGAGGGAGAGAGAGAGAGAGAGGGAGAGAGAGAGAGAGAGAGGGGGAGAAGTGAGAGAGAGAGAGAGAGGCAGAGAGAGGGAGAGTGCTAAGGAAAGAGAGCATCTTTCAATGGGGACGTAATTTAAAGGACTGACCAACCAATTTACGATGGTGCGAGGCCATAAAACTCAGTCTGGACTTAATAATAACACATTTAATGTGACACCTCTGACAATTCCAATCTACTGCAACCCCATCTGTATCTGCTTTCTCTGTGTGTGTGTGTGTGTGTGTGTGTGAGAGAGAGAGAGAGAAAGAGGGAGAAACAGAGAGAGAGAGAGAGAAGATGAGTGTCTGAGAGCGTGTCAGAGGGAGAGAGAGAAAAAAGTGTGTGTGTGTGTGTGTGTGTGTGTGTGAAGCTGATACTGGTATGAATTTTATAGATATACCATTTATCAGAGGCTGCCAAAGGGAGGTAAAAACTTCACTTAAATTTACCATTTTGGAATGAGGATGAAGAGAGATAATTACTTTAGGGATTGATGCTTTCTCTCACTCGTTTTTGCTCTCCCTCGCTCTCTCTCTCTCTCTCTCTCTCTTTCTGTCTCTGTCTCTCTCTCGCTCTCTCTCTCTCTCTGATCTTGACATATAGAGGACAAGTGGAAAAATGTAGATAGATTGGACTGAATGTGTTGCTTGGGAGAAAATGAAAACAAGTAAACAGGGTCTTGGCTACATTTTACAAAAGTAGAAAGAAAATACTGCATTCGGATACTCAGCTAAGACTAAACCGCTGAATCGCGCTCGCTATTAAACCAACTCCAGCTTATTGAGAAGCTAAAGGCATTCCACCATATGTCGTAAAACCAAAGGCTTACAGGCTCCTTCACACAACACGCGCTAAAAAAACACGGCGTACTGACGATAATTACTGCTGATTCAGTTAACGACGCAACTCACAGGACTTCTGTACTATCAGCCCTGTTATGAACATGTGTGTGTGTGTGTGTGTGTGTGTGTGTGTGTGTGTGTGTGTGTGTGTGTGTGTGTGTGAATGTTCTCTATTTTCATCTTTCATCATTTTTTTTTTTTTTTTTTTATCAAAACTCTTCTGCCACTTGAGGGCTCATTAGACACGACAACGGCATAATCTTTAAAACATTCAGCCACAGGGTATACTGATGGAGAGAGAGAGAGAGAGAGAGAGAGAGAGAGAGTGAAGTGGAAAAGAAACAAAGGTAGGTTTAAGAAAAAATAAAAGGTGAGAAAAGAGAGAATTACAGTAAAATTTGACGAACAGAAAGAAAGATCAAGGAGAAGATAGAATGAGAGAGAGAGAGAGAGAGAGAGAGAGAGAGAGAGAGAACAATAATAAGGCCAAGAGGAGAGGGTAAAAGAACACAAAATCACTTTTCAATGAACAGGCTTCAGTGTGAGCACGAATACATGAATAATAACATGATTCCTGTTAATAAAAAAGAAAAAAGAAAAAAAGAGAGAGAAAAGAAAACTCTGCGAGTCTATCTGACTCACACCTCAGTTACTTGACCTTTCAATTGCAGAAAGTCTTAATTCACCACAAAATAACTTAATAACAAATTATTAAATGATTTTGCCATTTTTCTTTTTTCAGGACATTGTGTTCTGACATTTGTTATAGTAGATGGGGGGGACTTAAAACCGGGCCATTTGGGAATCTTTTAGCATCTAAAATTGGTCTGCCAGTTGGGAGGCATAGCCCAAATCATTTAAACAAGAGTCTAAAGAGTATCCAAGATCATTTGTCTTTAAGAACAAAAGAATATTTATTAAAAGGAGAGAAGAGAATAAAATGAGAATAGTGTCAGAATGAGGGACACAGCTTTAAGGGAAGATAATTAAAAGATTAGCACCAGCGCTTAAGAAAAGTAATATTCCAAATTAGCGACTTCATCTAAATTCTGCTGGTATTTAAGAGAGTCTCTGGCCGAAGCTGGTAAAAAGATGAAGCTCAGTGTCTGTGTGGCTGTTACGAGCTCAGAGAATATGACCCCATCTGAACCGCCCATTATGACATCATTAAGCTCAGACATTCTAGAATGTTTGGTAATGACCTTTAGAACACTTTAGTAGAATCCTGCATAGTTCTTAAGAACTTCAGAGGAATGTAGCAGAGCTCTGTTTAAGCGCATCACGGTGAAGAACCGACATACTCTTTTGAGTTGCCATGACAATGCATTGTCTTTAAGCTGAAGGTGGGACATCTTTTGGAGTTCAAAGATGATTCGGCATTTATTGATAATACACCAACAATGGGGGGGATAAAAGAGAGAGAGAGAGAAAAATTTCAAAGGTGAAATGCATTTTGTATTGAAGGACCTGGATGATTGGTGCGTGAAATACTTTAACTATTTTCAACAAACTTGAAGGGCAATGAGTGTACCCACTCAAAACACAGACCCACACACACACACACACACACAAACACCAACACACACACACACACACACACCAAATTGTTTTGCCATCTGCAGAGCACCTTTGGTGTGTGTCGGCCCGGGTCGGAGAGCTATTGATTTCTTTGGGGGAGTGACTGTACACAGTGAAGGTCATGGCTTGGATCTTAAATCAGACTAGTCAAGACAAAGAACCTTTCGGAGCTCATCTCACTCTCTCTCTCTCTCTCTCATACTCAATTCACACACACACACACACACACACACACACACACACACACACACAGACAGACAGACAGACAGACACACACACACACACACACAGACACACACACGCACGTATGGGAACATACACATACAAAGCTGTGAGGCACACAGTGCAACCAAAATGCCCAAAACCTTCTGGCCATTCACACAATCAACAAACAACATTCACTTCATTGACCCAGACACAGTTCCAAGTAATATGTAAGGAACACAGAGGAGAGACAATAGAATAGAACAGAACAGAACGGAACGGAACGGAACAGAATAGAATAGAACAGAACAGAACAGAATAAAATAGAACAGAACAGAACAGAACAGAAAAGAATGGAATGGAAAAAGGTGAAAAAAAAGTGGCTAACTGAAGCAGAGGAAAGAGGCAGGGGCGTAGGGAGACATACGACCTGAAAAACCTCATATAAATAATTCACTCTCGCCCTCACAACCTCAGCACAGTTCACGTGTGCTCCACATAAGAACTCTTCAACCCTTAGTGAAGGTCCAATAGAAATCGATATGGAGGCTAAAAGAACACACCAGGAGTTGATCTACAGTTCTTCACATAACCCTTCCTCTGTATTACAGAGACATGACCCCACCCCCCGACCCTCCTCCTCCTCCTCCTCCTCCCCCAGTGCCTTATTACTAAAACAACAATTACGGTGAATTATCGATCTTCCTTTTTTTTTTTTTTTTTTTTTTTTTTTTTTTAAGTGGCCGCTTGACCTTTGACTTCTAGCAAACTGGCTAGGACGAGATTTGAAAAAGATTTAATAATGTCCAGATGGTTTTTGGGTTGAAAAATAATTAACGTGAGATGATCCAGCCTCCAAAGAGTGGTGCAAAAAAAAAAAAAAAAAAAAAAAGGAGAAAAAGGAAAAAAAAAAAAAAAAAAGAGTGTTATAATGAGATACGAAAAAAGGAAACGTGAATGGAGTCAAGATTGTGATGTTTGGAACACTAAAAAAAAAAAGAGTGTTATAATGAGATACGAAAAAAGGAAACGTGAATGGAGTCAAGATCGTGATGTTTGGAACACTAAAGTGCTCGGACGTGTACACACACACGCACACACACACACACACACACAAACCATTGGTAGAAGTAAGTGCAAAACTTCACACACACATGTTGAACTGCTCATGCTTGCATACGTGCAACTGACAAACACACACACGCACGCACACACACACACACACACACTAAATGAAGGGACACATTCTCTGACAGCTACTGTGGCAGCCGGCCTATCAAAGACAGCCATTATTAAACCCTCATTAGAACTGAGTGTTCTGTAATTCATCTCTCTCTCTCTCTCTCTCTCTCTTGCTCTCACTTCTCCACAAGTTTCCAGGTGTCTATAGCTCTGCAGGGGCCAGCCGAAGGTAATTAAGATCTGCTTGTTAAGACTGGACGCAGAAGAACAAAGTCGTTAGCATGTCCACCGCCTGATGGGACTCCATGCTGATTGAAAACCATTTAGTGATGTCATAACCACAGGACCGCTGTGACTCAAAAAATAAAAAAAAAAAAGAAAAAAGAAAAAGAAAAAGAATGAGAATGATGTCATCAGAATATAACTTCCAAGATTCCGTCCAGGTTAGGTCATGACTTGCAAATTAAAACAGAGTTACGAATTCGTAACCAGGTTAAAAAAAACAAAACAACAACAATAAAATTTGGACTGACGTAAATCCAACTTTAAGAATGCTTCTACGGCGCGCTAACCTCGGTCCCTAACTTATGAAAAATCCTTTAAGAGCTATCTCCTGTGAAGTCTTTTATTTTTTTTTTTTTCCTTTTCTCTCTCTTTTTTTTTTCTTTTGTACTTGAACTACCCGCACATAACTTTCAGATGTACCATTTTTACAGATCTACAGATTAATAATAACAATAAATATAAAAAACAAAACAAAAAACGAACGTTCATCTGGAGCACGGGCCTTCAGAGTTTTTTTTTCTTCTCCATCTAAAGTCTCCGCCATACGTTAGGTTCAGTCACTTAGTGCATTTTCCCTTACTGTTTAAAAGATCTCTCCAGTAGTGCTTTTCTTTTCGTTCTGAACTTGCCTGCACGTCTCTTCCAGGTGGACCGTTCTTTATACCTCACCGACATTTGTGATGAAAAGAAAAGAAAAGGAAAGAAAAGAAAAAAAAAAAAACCCAAAATGAACATACGTCTTGAGCGTGGGTGCACACGGTAATTTTCTCCGTCGAAGTCTCCGCTTACGTTAGGACAACCAGTACAGTAATTTTTTTATTAATTATATCATCTCTCTCTCTCACACGGTACTCTTTGTATTATGTGCTTTGTGAGTGAGGCGCTCTAACTTCCCGACCCACTGGGATTATTATAAATAATCATACCATAGATCAGGTAAATGGCTATACTTAAGGTGCTCTTGACAACCGAGTTCAAACCGAACGTTTTATTTTCATTTTATTTTCATTTTATTATGCGAGTTTCAACCCTGAAAGCCAACTACGTATTCCTTCTGTTGCTAGCGATACATGGGGTATTTTGAATTGAATGTATCTTCATACTAATTATGATTGTATGTTCATGGTCTGGTGTGTATGTGCGTTCAGGGTTTTTTGGGAGGGGGGGGTAAAATTGACGTGTAAATCCCTGGTCGTAACTTGTGCGTTATTGTCGTATTAGCATGCAGAACACATACGTTCTCCCTGAGCTTTTTAATAATCATAGTAGTAAACGCGCGCGTGAGGGACCGTCTCCTGGCAACCTGGAAGAATAAAGGCAGCCGTAATTTCAAACTGAAACGCGATAATCCGCCAAAGCCAGCGACTTCAGTTTCGCGATTTAAGTTACTGCACATAAGGCATCTACACACACACAACCTCCAACACAGAATACTGTTTAAAATAAATAAATAAAGAAAAGAAAAGAAAAGAAAGGGAGAACCCCCCCCTACAGAAATACCAATATGTGCCAACATAACAGGTCACCATATTTAAATCCACCTACACAGTTATACATATTTATAGCCTTTGCTTACAAGATTTAGAGTCACTCACAACAGTGTGAATATCTCTCTCCTTTCTACTTCATTTTCCTAACCAGAAAAAAACAACAACAACAACAAAAAAAAAAACAGTAATTGAACAAGTGACAGCTTGAGGCAGGTCTGTAATACCTTGTCAAGCGTTTACTAAGGCTTTTCGTAAAGTATGTTTGAGATATAAAAAGAGAAGTCAGTTGAAAAAAAAAAGGCAAAATCAGGATCAAAGTCGAGTGAGCCAAGCAAGATGCAACTAGTATGTAAATATTAATTATCATACAATTTCCCATGAATACATAAAATGACCTTTTGTATCCCAGCGCAGCAGACATTCTTGAAATATTATTCTCTTTGTAATTGGACTATTTATCCACTTCTGTCCTTAGATTCACTCGTGACTACAGAAGAAAATATATAAATAAAAGAATGAAAAAAAAAAAAAAAGTTTCTTCTTCAGTTCAACAAACTGAAAAGCAACAGATGGTACTAACTCAACTGAATAAACGCAACATCATCTGGTAAAAAAAAAAAAAAAAAAAAAGTTTGACAGAATGATGCACTGTATTTGAATGGTGTTATTTACCATTAACAGTGCAAACAACACCGCTTCACTGTATTGCCACCAAAGGTCAAGGGCTCCGTTCAGACTATACAACACACAAACAAAACCGCAAAGCATTCTTCCCGTCTCTGCACATTCCAGACGTCTCCAGTACAAATCAAGACCAGACTATCTGACGAGATAATAATCGGTACGATCAGACACTATTATCCGTACGAGAACAAAAGAAACAAGATGAAGGGAAAGGTGTGTGTGGCGGGGGGGGAAAAGAAAAGAAAAGAAAAGAAAAGAAAAATATGTTCATGAGGACAGATAATGACCAATTAACTTGATTACGATTCTAAACGAGCTTTTCTTCGTTAGTTCTGTATGATTAATTAGGTCTGTGATGTAACCAGGGAGAACTGGAACAACCCTAGTCCCCCATTAAACTAAGTGGGTTCCATTTATCTGTGTCACAGATGGAACAAGTCGAGGGTTTTTTTTTAGACCGTTTCAAGCCGTCTTAAAGCGATAAACGTTATAACGAAGATGAGTTTAAAAAAAAAAAAAATCTCCCAACATATTTTGTTTCTGATCGTGGCAAGATATTTTGGTGAAAAACGAATTTTATAGGTGGAGTAATGAAAGAGGGATGAATAGGAGATTCCAGTGTCATGTGAGCAGGTTATGGCTGTATTCAAAGTTGCTCTAATTAGTGGATTAGTGATTTGCATATCAGTGG
>NC_044503.1:30254483-30256983 GCF_902362185.1 Chanos chanos | reverse complement strand
TCACTCCTTAACACACATCTGTCCATCACTGTCTTATAACCTCACTCCTTAACACACATCTGTCCATCACTCCATCTTATAACCTCACTCCTTAACACACATCTGTCCATCACTCCATCTTATAAACTCACTCCTTAACACACATCTGTCCATCACTCCATCTTATAACCTCACTCCTTAACACACATCTGTCCATCACTGTCTTATAACCTCACTCCTTAACACATATCTGTCCATCACTCCATCTTATAACCTCACTCCTTAACACACATCTGTCCATCACTCCATCTTATAACCTCACTCCTTAACACACATCTGTCCATCACTGTCTTATAACCTCACTCCTTAATACACATCTGTCCATCACTGTCTTATAACCTCAGTTCTTAACACACATCTGTCCATCACTCCATCTTATAACCTCACTCCTTAACACACATCTGTCCATCACTCCATCTTATAACCTCACTCCTTAACACACATCTGTCCATCACTGTCTTATAACCTCACTCCTTAACACACATCTGTCCATCACTCCATCTTATAACCTCACTCCTTAACACACATCTGTCCATCACTCCATCTTATAACCTCACTCCTTAACACAAATCTGTCCATCACTGTCTTATAACCTCACTCCTTAATACACATCTGTCCATCACTGTCTTATAACCTCACTCCTTAACACACATCTGTCCATCACTCCATCTTATAACCTCACTCCTTAACACACATCTGTCCATCACTCCATCTTATAACCTCACTCCTTAACACACATCTGTCCATCACTCCATCTTATAACCTCACTCCTTAACACACATCTGTCCATCACTCCATCTTATAACCTCACTCCTTAACTCACATCTGTCCATCACTGTCTTATAACCTCACTCCTTAACACACATCTGTCCATCACTGTCTTATAACCTCACTCCTTAACACACATCTGTCCATCATGGTCTTATAACCTCACTCCTTAACACAAATCTGTCCATCACTGTCTTATAACCTCACTCCTTAACACACATCTGTCCATCACCCCATCTTCAGCGTGAATGTAAACTGCTGAAAGATTCAGCAATCTCACTTTGAGTTTGAAGACTGTCCTCCTCTCTGGTCACTATGCATGTATTTGGCCCTGTGCTAGACTGGCCACCTGTCCAGGGTATTTCCCCGCCTTTCGCCAAATGAATGCTGGGATAGGCTCCAGCATTCCCCCCCCCCCCCCCCCCCCACGACCCTAATTAGGATAAGCAGCTCAGATAACAAGATGAGTGAGTGAGTGTAATTATTTGTGTAAGTATTAGGGGTGCAACGGTACAGAGAGGTCACGGTTCGGTTCACACCATGGTTTGGATATCACAGTTTGGTACGAGTTCGGTACAATGGGAAAAAAAGCAACAAAACTCTCCAAATGCATAAGGCTAGGTTTCTTTCATTTATTTTGAACAGGCAGTAGTACAAGTTACAGTCTGTTCCACCTGGTGTTATATAGTCCCCCCTGAGGTAGTTTGTACAGCCTGTAGTGCATTAAAGGTGCCGTAGAATGGATATCACGATTTTCCTTGCCCTTTTGAATTCGCTGAGATGAATGCGCTACGGAAACATTGTCAAACTATGAAATCGTGTATTCTCCTCCTAAAGCCATACAATCTACGAGAAGAAAACAAGCCTTTCTACAGCCCGTTCTGAATTCCGTGTGTTTGCGACGTCACCTACACCAGCCTCTAACCAATCGTCAGCTACTGATAGCCAGCATTGCCATCTATTATCCGTTAAGAAATGTGGTTTACTTCTTACTACAACGTAAAAGTAAATCAGGTCATCTGATCCTTGAAACTTATGTTATAATATGTTTGCACCACAATCAGATCCCAAAACGTAGAGAGAAGAGAACAGGCCAACTATGAGAGAGCGAAATGTGAGACTCACTCGTGTGAAATTTAGCTCCCCACTACGTTCTGTCAATCACCGCACATAGGCTAACGGGTACTCACCACACACCGAACCGTAACGTCTGTACTGTAACAATTCAGGGTGAATACACATACCGTTACACGCCTAATGTATGTAAATATGTATGTATGTATGTATGTATGTAAGTATGTAAGTATGTATGTATGTATGTATGTAAGTATGTATGTATGTAAGTATGCATGCATGCATGCATGTATGTATGTAAGTATGTAAGTATGTATGTATGTAAGTATGTATGTATGCATGCATGCATGCATGCATGTATGTATGTATGTATGTAAGTATGTATGTATGTAAGTATGCATGTATTTATTCATTCATTTATTTCATTTGTTTATCATCTGCTAACTGTGCTCGAACTGTGAGGTTTGAAAGGGCTGTAAGTCAAGTATGCAAAAGGGTAGTTAATGAAAATGCAAGATAGGGAAGACATGATGTGAGTACCATATTGATGTACACTCGCAAGAGTTTGTTCAAAACTATTCTGCAATAATTAACCTGCAATGAAATTATATCACATGTG